>NW_006400184.1:136709-138002 GCF_000299155.1 Elephantulus edwardii | reverse complement strand
CATGATGCTACTGTTGTAGAACGGGACTAACCTCGGGGTTGGGGGGAGACTGAGTAAGATGTGTTCAATAATGTATACTGCACTGAAACAGAAGATGGAGAAAACTGTTTAAAAGAGATATGTGACTAGGTATTTCTGTCATGACAGGAGCCTAGAGCTATGGCTCCATGGTGGAGGGGACCTGGGGGAGGGTTTGTAAAACAATAGTGAGAATTTGGAAACAACCTAAGTGCCCATCAACAAATGAATGGATTGAGAAGATGTGGTATATTCACATAATACGCTGCATTGAAAAATAAGGAACTCATGCAATATTATTCAAAATAGGTGACCCTGGGGGACATTATGCTTAGTGAAATATCTCAGTCACAAAAGGACAGGTGCTGCATGGTACCACTATAGTAAAACAGGACAGACGTCACGGTTGGGTTGAGACTGAGAAAAATTGTATAAATTATGTATACAGCATTGAAACAGATGAGGGAGAGAACTGTTTGAAAGTGATATATGATTAGGTATTATGGTTATACAAGAATCCAGAATGAAGGTTGCATTGTGGAGTATACTCAGGGTTGGGGATGGGGGTGGGGTGGGATTCTATACCAATGAAATAATTTTTCTTTTACTTTTCAAAGAGAAGAGTGAACTGGGGAGGAAGGGTGGGCAGAGAGAAAAAGCAACAATGAATGAATGGAAATCCAAAATCTCTGTAAATGTTCATTAAAATTAATTTTTAAAAAACTAAAAAAAGTTTTAATTTAAATTTAAAAATTTTAAAATACTAGATGGCTGAGTGAAATATCTCAGTCACAAAAGGACACATATTGCATAGGGCCACTATTGTAAAACAGTACTGACATGGGGGTGGAGGGAAGACAAAGAAGAAAGGGAGGAATTATATATACTGCATTGCAAAAGATGGGGTAGAGAATTGTTTTAAAGGGATATGTGATTAGGTATTACTGTCATGTCAGGAGTCCAGAACGAAGGCTGCACAGTACAGTGGATTTGGGGGAAGGGATTGCACGTCAATGAAAGAGTCTTTCTTTTACTTATCAAGGAGAAAAGTAAATTGGAAGGGGGTGGGCAGGGGCAAACGTGCAACAATGAATGACTGGAAACCTTAAGTCTCTGTAAACTTTCTTTAAAATTAATTTTTTAAAATGTTGCTATTTTTTTAAAAGAACTATTTCTTCAGATATATGCACCAACAACCAGAGCCAAAGAAGAAGAAATAGATGATTTCTACCAACTTTTACAGTCGGAGATAGATCGAACATGCAATCAAGATGC
>NW_006400184.1:133933-134549 GCF_000299155.1 Elephantulus edwardii | reverse complement strand
GGATGGGTGTGTCAGAGACGGTGCGGTTGGCGCAGGATAGAGCAGGGTTTAGGGCTGTTGTGCATAGGGTCGCTATGAGTCGGAAACGACTCGACCGCACATAACAAGAACAACAATTTCTCCTAGGTTTTCTAATTTAGCAGAGTTTAGCTTTTCATAGTGTTCTGGTATTATAGATGTTCTGTTGTGATATCACTTCCATAATTTCTTAATCAAATTATCTGTGTTTTCCCTTTCTTTTCTTTTGTTAAGTTTTCCAGTGATGGTTTCAATTGTTTCTCTATCTCATTGATTTCAGCTTTTATCCTTATATTTTCTTTTAGAGTTTGTAGGATCAGATTGTTGTTCTTTATCTATTTGCTGAAGGTATTTAGATCATTGAATTATCTTCTCCTTTCTTCTTGCCTAGTGGCAAGGAACTGCAACTACAATCCCAGAGGCTCACGGTTGGAATCCACCAGATGCTCTGCCGCGGAAGGAGGGACAATCTCCTCCTGTACCAGTCAGATCTGATTTGACGGTACACTCACACCAATACAATATTGAATAGGAGAGGTGATAATGGGCATCCTTGCCTAGTTCCTGTCCTTAAAGGGAATGCCTTTAGCCTCTCTCC
>NW_006400184.1:122698-123158 GCF_000299155.1 Elephantulus edwardii | reverse complement strand
ACAAAATCCAACACCCTTTCCTGATGAAAACACTCAACAAAATAGGACTAGAGGAGAATTTCTTCAATATAGTAAAAAGTATTAATGAAAACCCGAGAGCTAACATTATTCTCAATGGAGAGAGGTTAAAGAACAGGAACGAGGCAAGGATGCCCATCATTTCCTCTTTTATTCAATATGGTATTGGATGTCTTAGCGATAGCAATAGGACAAGAGAAAGACATTAGAGGTATACAAATTGTCAAAGAGGAAATAAAATTATCCTTCTATGCAGATGGCATGATAGTATACTTAGAAAACCCTAAAGACTCAGACAAGAAAACTATTGGACATAGTTGACCAATTCAGCATAGTAGCAGGATACAAGATCAACATACAAAAATCAGTTGGTTTTCCCTACTGTGACAAAGAGAATACAGAGCTGGAGCTAAGAAAAGCAATACCCTTCACAATAGCTAAT
>NW_006400184.1:118012-120116 GCF_000299155.1 Elephantulus edwardii | reverse complement strand
ATAAATTAAAATATTAAAAAAAGAAAAAAGAGTGAACATTTAATCAAATCAATACTTTTATCTGGTTCATACTGGTCATTTTTAAAATTCTAATGGCACAACAGTGATTTGCTACTGCTGTTTGGTGTCACAATTTCTGCTAAGACAGCAGCAGTTTTACCTTCTATTGCCTTTATGTTACAAGGGAAAATATTTGGAGTTTTGTTGTGGAATGTTGGAGAGAAAGGGAGCGTCTCTGGCCAGGACAGATCACGTAAGCTCCAGAAAAGTGCAAGCCTCCCAACCACTTTTAATACAGGGTAGAGAAAGCTCCACTGTGTTTGGCTGTACCAGTTTGAGAAAGCTGACTACCTGGGAAGACCACTGCTGCATCTGTTGAGCTGGGAGTGATCTGAACAAGGCTGATGTTCTCCTAGCCAATCTGCATGTCCCACGTCTGTAAGTCTACCCTATCCCGTCTTCCTGTTTATATAAGTGCATTTCAGATCCCAATAAAATTGAGCTGAATTGACTCTCTGATCTGCTCCCGGAGTGGTGTATCTCCATCGTGCTTACCCCCATCAGGGTGTCACTGTTAAGTTGCCAGCGAACTGACAGTGACAGAGTTTAAATATTATTATAAAAATATTTTTGCGAACCTCTTAAGAGCCTCAAAAGGTTTGTTTTTTTTTTTCAGAGTGCCTTTAAGAACTGTTGCAACAGTTTCTCCACAACACCACCAGCATTTGTTGTTTGCTGTTCTGTTAAAGTTTGCTATTCTTACTGGGGTAAGATGATATCTCATAGTTGTTTTGATTTGCATCTCTCTCAGAGCTAGAGATTTTGAACATTTCTTCATGTGCTTGTTGACCATCTGAATGTCTTCTTTGGTGAAGTGTCTGTTCATATCTTTTGCCCATTTTTCAACTGGATTATTTACCTTTATCTTGTTGTGGTACTCAAGTATTTTATAAAATCTAGATATAAATACCTTATCTGAGATGTCACTACCAAATACTTTTTCCCAGTCTGTGGCTTCCATTTTTACCCTGTTGGAGAAGTTTCTGAATGTGCATAAGGATTTGATTCTTAGAAGTTCTCATTTATCTATTTTATCTTCTCCTTGTTGTAGTTTTTTCAGGCTACTAGGAGACTCTTTATGTTGTGGATTAGGACTACTAGAGTTGGTGGAAGTGTAAAATGGTGAAACCACTGTGGAAAGCAGTGTGGCACTTTCTCAAAAAGTTGCAAATAGAGATACCATTTGACCCAGCAATTCCACTACTGGGAATATACCCTAAACAGACCATAACCACCATCCGAGCAGACAAATGCACACTCATGTTTATCACGGCTTTGTTCACAATAGCAAGTATGGGAAGCCAAACTTTATACCAAATATTATATGAAAACCCTTGTTCAGGAATTGAAGAAATTACAGATATATAAGTTAGGATTTCTCTTGTGGCAGATCCTAGAAGGTGAGCTGTTTGTTCCCTGCAAAACAGGAAACCGCAAGGTGCCCCCTACAGAGGGAGTGTTACTTCTGCAAAACCAGGAAAGGAAAACAGGAAATGGCAAGGGGCCCCCTACAGAGGGAGCATTACTTCCTGGGCTGGAGTTCACCCTGAGGCGTCAAGTTTAATAGATAAGGGTAAACAAAATTCTTGTATTTGTGAGCCCCTCCCTCCTGAGTCAAGCAGAAGGTTTTAAATAGATTGGCTTCATTTTCATGGGATTCTTTTTGTAACATACTTCCTGTTGGTTTTGAGTAAAAAGAGAAGCTTGGCTTGAGTTCTTCAGTCGAGAACTGCTGGACCCCTGTTTTATGCTCTCTTCTCTATCTTATTCCTGGCTGTTTGTCTCTTTATTAATAATTATAAAATTATTCTATTCTTTGGGACCCTCGGTCTGCAACAAGCAAGGAGTTGGAAACAACCTAAGTGCCCATCAGCAAAGTAATGGATAGAGAAGCTGTGGTATATTCACACAATGGAATACTATGCTGTATTGAAAAACAAGGAACTAATGCAATATTATTCAAAATGAGTTACCCTGGAGGACATTAGGCTGAGTGAAATATCTGTCACAAAAAGATACTGCATAGTGCCACTGTTGTAGAATG
>NW_006400184.1:116996-117912 GCF_000299155.1 Elephantulus edwardii | reverse complement strand
TCACCAGGGTGGGTCAACCAGAGGGACCTCACTCGGACCTTAGCTGCCCAGGTGTGCTCACGACTGAGGACCCTGATCGAGTTCCTGCTTTCTGTCTTCCAGTCAGCATTTCTAACTCAGTGACCCTTACCCAGTGGCACTACACAGTGCCCTTTTCCAGTGGCCCCTAGCTAGGAGTACCAGTCAAATTTCCGTAAAGCAGTACGGGTTTAAGATCATGTGGTTCCTAAAACTATTTGTATCAATAAAATTTCTTTTTTAGAATTCCTATTGTCCACGTCAAACAACAGACCCACTGGGTCTTAGTGGGACTTAAGAGGATTCAGCCAATTTTCCCACTAAGCTTTCCCCTTTCAAATGGGTCCAACAGCTTCTGGCTTTTGGTGACCCAGAGTGTGCACTGAAATGTGGACCAGAATGCAACCCAGGTTGATTTCGTACAGTTCCGACTCTAATCCATCAAAAGTTCTTATTCAAATTCCTACTGTCTCCATCATGCAACAAACCCACTGGGCCTTAGTGGAGGTTTAGAAAATTCAGCCACATTCCCCCCAAGGGTTATCCCTTTCAAATGGGTCCCTCAGAAGCTCGGCTTGCAAATTCCTGCATTTGCCAATCTGCAGTGCAACCAAAAAGTGGTCCAGATTGCACCTGAGGATATTAGCTCATTCTGAGTCCATTCCAGCAGAAGTTGTGATTCAAATTTCTACTGTCCACCTCATGCAACAGACCCACTGGGTCTTAGTGGAGCTTAAGCGAAATAAGTCAATTTCCCCACTAAGTTTTCTCCTTTCAAATGGGTCTCTTAGAATCTCACCTAGTGGCTTCCGGGTTTTACCGAGTCTGCGCGGCTTTGTTCCCACAGTTCCAATACTAAAAGTTTCAACAAAAGTTATGATTCAATTCCTATTGTCCA
>NW_006400184.1:116307-116763 GCF_000299155.1 Elephantulus edwardii | reverse complement strand
CCTCAGACCCTCCAGGTTTTAGTGGGCTCAAGAGAATTCAGCCGATTTCCCCACTAACCTTTTTCCTTTCAGGCGAGTCTCAGTGCAGCTCAGCTTAGCTCGTGGATTCCAGCTTTTGCTGGGTCCGCGGTTTGACCACTGTGGGACTGCTGCAGGGCAGGCAGGGCTCTGGTTTTTAAAGCTTCTAAAATAATGTATTAGCAAAAGTTCTGATTCAAAATCCTACTGTTCGCGTCACTCTGTGATGGTCAGTCTCTGTGGAGCGTAAAGTACTCTCTGGCATCCTCTCTACGCAGGCTGCTATCCGTCTGGCTCTTCACACTGTCTGGAATTATATTTTTATCCCACATAAACTTTTTAAAAAGATATTCATCTTAAGAGTGAACATTTATCTCAGTCCGCGACCCCACTGCCAGCTCTGAACTTTGGGGCTGGTAAAGTTTGGTGCCACACAGA
>NW_006400184.1:115278-115742 GCF_000299155.1 Elephantulus edwardii | reverse complement strand
ACACATATAACCGAGAAAAAAGCAGAAGCAAAAAAGAAGGAAACAGAAGAAAATTTAAGAATAATGTGGGACACCATTAAAAGAAATAACATCCGCATCATTGGAATCCTAGAACGGGAAGAAGCAAGTAAAGACACTGAAGAAGTTGTGGAAAAATTAGTAAAGAAAAAGTTTCCAGGCATAATGAAGAATGGCAGAATATATATTCAAGGAGCTGAGAGAACACCATTTAGAATAGACCCTAAACGAAAAACACCAAGTCATATCATTATCAAATTTGGTAGAACCAAAGATAAGGAGAAAACACTGTAAGAACAAGAGAGAAACAAAGAGTAACCTATAAGGGAGAACAGATATGATTAAGTGCTGATTTTTCAGCAGAAACCATGAGAGCAAGAAGACAGTGGAATGGCATATATCAAACACTTAAAGAACACAACTGTCAACCAAGAATACTGTACCCA
>NW_006400184.1:111739-115178 GCF_000299155.1 Elephantulus edwardii | reverse complement strand
GCAATATTATTCAAAATGAGTTACCCTGGAGGACATTAGGCTGAGTGAAATATCTGTCACAAAAAGATACTGCATAGTGCCACTGTTGTAGAATGGGACTGACTTCAAGGTTGGGGTAAGACTGAGAAAAACTGGATGCTATGTATACTCCATTGAAACAGATGAGTGAGAGAACAGTTTAAAAGCAATATATGATAGGGCATTATGGTTATCACAAGAGTCCAGGATAAAGGTTGAATAGTGGAGTATATTCGGGGCAGGGGAGATTATATACCAATGGAGAAATTTTTCTTTTACTTTTCAAAGAGAAGAGTGAAGGGGGGGGGGTGTGAGGGTGCAGGAAGAAAAGTGCAACAATAAATGAATGGAAATCCAAAATCTCTGTAAATGTTCATTAAAATTAATAAAGGAACTGTTGAAACAGACTTAAGCTGAATAATGATAGGTTAAGCGTCAGGCTATTAATTGAAAGGTTGGTAGTTGAAACCTGTCAGCTACTCCATGGAGAAAGTCAGACTCCTCTCATAAAACTATAAAGCCTCAAATACTAGTTAGAGGGTCACTGGAAGTAAGGATCAATTCAGTAGCAGTGTATGTGGACTTAAGTTCCATGAGAATAAGAATTTCAGCCTCTACGTTCCTGCATCCTTTGCACCTAACACATAACTACTACTACTACTACTACTACTACTACTACTACTACTACTACTACTACACACACACACACACACACACACACAGAGCACCCCTTTGCCATCAAGAAAATCTTATGTATTATGGAGTATAACTATGCCATAGGGGTTTTTTTGACTGTAATCTTTGTGAAAACAGAAAAGTAGGACTTTGTTTTATGGCACAATTGAATGAGTTTGAACAGTTAACCTTTACATTAGCTGTCAATCATCAGGTGCTATACCATTGTTTGACCAAACTCTTATATGCAGAGTTGTTGTTAGGAATCACCAAGCCCACTATGGCTGATAATGACTATATAAAAAAACAGATTTGAATTCTACCCTATCCTGTGCCATCCTCATCTTCTCTGATGTGCATGAGTCCATTATTACCAGTTCATTTTGGTGAGGGTCTTTCTTTGATCCTTCACCTTTCCCAGCATAATATCTTTTTCCAGGGACTGGCCCTTTCTGGCAGCATGTTTAAATATGTAATACTAAGATTCACCATCCTTGCCTCTAAGAATAGACTTGTTTATTCTTTTGGAAGTCTCAATACTCTTCTCCAATACTCAAATTCAAAACACTAGAATGGTTGATCACCCCAGTAAACTTCAAGACACAAACATGTGAGAGAAAAATCCTTGCCGAATTCTACAGTGTTTTTTTGTTTGTTTTATTTAATAAATATTTTATTATATACTGGTTGTTTCAGCCATTTTCATATAACCTTCACCAGAATATTGCTTGCGTGTGATATTAATGATATTGTTCAATAATTTTCACACTCTGTCGGATCACCTTTCTTTGAAATGGTAACAAATATAGATATCTTGCAGTCAGTTGGTTAGATGGTTGTCCTCCAAATTTCTTGGCACAACTTGGTGAGCACATCTAGGGCAGCATCTGTTTGTTGAAATATATCAATTTGTATACCATCAATTCTGGGGGCCTTACTTTTTGCCAATTATTTCAGAGCAGCTTGAACTTCATTCTTCATCATCACAGGTTCTTGCACATGCTGCAGAAGGTCAAGAACTGCAGCTTTCAATACAGATTGAGTCTCAAAATCAAGAAAATAAAGATTCTGACTACTGGGCCAATTGGCATCATCATGATAGACGGTGAAAAGATTGAGATTGTTAACAGCTTTAGTTTGCTTGGCTTCACAATCAACACTCTTGGCACCACAGCCAGGAAGTTAAAAGACAGATTGCATTGGGAAAGTCTGCTGTTACAGACCTCTCCAAAGTACTGAAGAGCAACAGTACTAAGAGACTAAGGTGCACCTGATACAGGCCATGGTTTTTGCAATCACTTGCTATGTATCAGAGATCTGAACAATAACTAAGGATGATAGAAGGAGCTGTGGTGTTGGAAAAGAGTACTGAATTACCATGGGCTGTTAAGAGAATAATCAGGCTCATCCTGGAGAGAATTAAACTAGGTTGCTCCTTGGAGGCAAGGATTCTGAAAGTTCATCTGACATACTTTGGACATGTTTCAAGGAGGGACCAGTTCTTGGAGAAGGATGTCATGCTTGGAAGGGTGGAGAGACAGCACAGGAGAGGTAGACCCTTAATGAGATAGATTGATTCAGTGACGTGGGTAAGGGGGTTAGGTGTGTCAGAGATGGTAAAATTGGCACAGGATAGAGCAAAGTTTAAGGCTGTTGTTCATAGGGTCTCTATGAGTCACAAGTGACTCAATGGCACATAACAACAACATATGCTAGTTTACTTACAAAGTTCAAATGCATTGTTTTTCATACGAGATATTTCTCTTTTCTTTACCCATAACTAACCACCACCATACCACCACCGCCCATCCTCACCTCTCTGCTCTCCCCTCCTGCCTTGGATCCTCATACACATACTGAAGTAATGGTCTCGTACAATATTTGTCCTTATGGAATTGAGTTAGTTCACTTAGCACAATGTTCTCCAGTCCCTCCCAAGTTAGGTAGTAATTTACAAAATAATTGTTCTTGCAGGATGCTTAGTATTCCATCATGTGAATGTCCCATAATTTCTTAATCCATTCAATTGTGGTTGGACATTTGGGCTGTTTCCATGTTCTTGCAGTGGTGAATAATGCTGCTATGAACACTGGTGTACAAGTCTCTGCTTGTATCTCAATTCTCATTTCCTTAGAGTATACTCCCAGCAGTGCAATAGCTGGGTCATATGGAATTTCTTTGTTGAGCTTTTTGAGGAAACACAAAACTGCCTTCCAGAGTGTTTGTACCATTTTGCAATCCCACCAACAACGTATAATAGTGCCCGTCTCACCACATGCTCTCCAACATTTATTACTTTGCCACTGCTACTAGAGTGATATGGTGTCTCATTGTGGTTTTGATTTGCATCTCTCTTATTGTCAGTGATTTTGAACATTTCTTCATGTGTCTCTTGGCCATTCAAATGTCTTTCTCTGTGAAAATTCTTTCATTGTCTTTTGCTCATTTTGTAATTGAATTATCAGTCTTTTTCTTCTGGAGGCCCAGGAGTATTCTGTAAACATTTTTCACTAGGCTCTTGTCTGAGATAGTATTGTCAAATGTTTGCAGTTGCTGGCTTGTTTTTTAGGGGGGGGGCGGGCTTTGTTGTTTTTGTTTTTGTTCCAGTCAGTATGTTTTCTTTTCACTAAAAAGATTTTGATGAGCACAGAAATTAATCTTTAGAAGGTCCCATTCATTAATTTTACTTCCTTTATATTGTGCATTTCTAGCTGTATTTGACAGTCTCCTTTATATCATAGAGTAG
>NW_006400184.1:110645-111639 GCF_000299155.1 Elephantulus edwardii | reverse complement strand
TAAAAACAAGACCAGCCTTACAGGAAACACTGAGAAACGTTTTTGAAACAGAGATGCCACAGAAAACAGGATGGACCAAAGTAACTAGCAACAACACCAAAAAGAATTGAACAGAATGACAGCAATAAAACCCTACCTTTCAATAATTTCACTGAACGTGAATGGTTTAAATGCACCACCGAAGGGAAAAAGAGTAGCAGATTGGATAAAAAAAACAAAATCCATCAATATGTTGCCTACAAGAGACACATCTGAAAAATGAAGAAAAAGAAAGACTAAAAATTAAAAGATGGGACGAAATATAATAAGCAAATGGCAACCAAAAAAAAGCAGGAGTAGCGAAACTAATTTCTCATAAAAGTTCAATGCAAAAACCACCACAAAGGACAAAGAAGGTCACTGCAAAATGCTTAAAAGGCCAATAGAACAAGAAGATATAACAATATTGAATATCTATGCACCAAATTAAAGACCTGCAAAATATATAAAACACACATTAATAAAGTTGAAAAAAGGAGTACTATAGTACTTGGAGACTTCAATACACCCCTTTTAAGAAAAGATAGAACTACCAAAAAGAATCTCAACAAATATACTCAAGAATTAAATCACACAATTAACCAACGTGATCTTAGAGATAATTATAGGCTAATGCTCCCAAAAAAAGCACAATACACCTTCCTTTCCAATGTGCATGGAACACTCTCCAGAATAGACCATGTTCTAGGTCATAAGGCAAGCATCAACAAATTAAAAAGCATAGAAATGATACAAAGTATCTTCTTAGATCACAACGCCACAAAATTAGAAATTAATAACAAGAGAATAAAGGAGAAAGGATCATACATTTGGAAGCTGAACAACAACTTGCTTGAACACGACTGGGTACAAGAAGAAATAAAAAATGAAATAAAAAAAGTTTCCTGAAACAAACGACAATGAAGACACTACTTACCAAAACCTCTGGGAAACAGCCAAAGCCGTAATCAGAGGT
>NW_006400184.1:109894-110545 GCF_000299155.1 Elephantulus edwardii | reverse complement strand
AATTTATAGCAATTAGCAAACACATCAAAAGGCAGGAAAAAATTGACCATTGACTCTCTAACCAAGATCTCCAACAAATTGAAAAAGAACAGCAAGAAAACCCATCAGCTTCTAAAAAAACTGAAATTATAAAAATCAGAGCACAGATAAATGAAATAGAAAATCGAAAAACAATTGAAACTATCAATGAAATAAGCAGTTGGTTCTTTGAAAAGGTCAATAAAATCGACAAACCACTAGCAAAACTCACAAAAGAAAAGAAGGAGAAGACACAATCCGAATAAGAGATGAATCAGGCAACATCACAACAGACCCAACTAAAATAAAAAAGTTAACATTAGAATATTATGAAAAACTATATGCAAACAAATATGAAAATCTTGAGGAAATTGACAAATATCTAGAAAAGAACAATCTACCTAAATGGACACAAACCGAAATTTAATATCTCAACAGACCCATTACAAAAGAAGAAATTGAAAAGGTAATACAACATCTTCCAACCAAAAAAAGTCCTGGGCCAGATGGATATACAAGTTAATTTTATCAAACATTCAGAGAAGAACTGTCACCAATTCTATATAAACTATTTCAAAAAATAGAACAAGATGGAACACTCCCAGACTCATTTTATGAAGCAAACATATCCTT
>NW_006400184.1:70939-80432 GCF_000299155.1 Elephantulus edwardii | reverse complement strand
CATACCTTTGATCAGTATTGTAAGAACCTATACCTTTGATCTTGTGTGAATATTTGTGTTCCAGGAACTAGCTGACCACAAACTGAAGAAACAATTACTGGCAAAAACCATATTTTAACTAACGTCAGCACAAGGCACCTGACCTAAAATTGAACTTCTCCTCTTCCAAAGAGCCAAAGAACCCCCAGACCTAGTATAAATTCCCTTGCTTTTTGAGGCTCGGGGTCGACTTCCCTGTCTCACATATGAGATAAAAGTCATCCCGAAGCTTCGTCATTAAAGCCTCTTGTGTTTACATCAAGTGGACCTGGTGTGAGTTGCTTGGGGTCACGGACGGTCTGGGAAAAGCCCTAGTTTAGGGTCTTTCAAGACCATTTCCATTACTGTTCGACAAAGACTCAGGAATTCGAACAACCTATGGCAATAGAAAATGATCCATTACAAAGCGCAAGAATCTTAAAAGCTATACATTTTGGCCCGCTATTATGTTTCCTATTTCACAAATAAGTCACTTAGCCAAACCCTGCCATTCCCATTTATAGAGGGATGAAATACTGAAAATAAAGGCTGCTGTGTCTGTAGATAAAGGCAAAAGAGTGTTTTAGTTCTGCAGTGTGTGTCCACTTAAATAAAACTTGAGTCATGAAGATGAAAAAAAAAAAAGAGATACAAGCAGATAATACAAGCATTTCCTCCTTTGTAAATGTGTTGTTCTCTGTTCTTAAGCACTATAACTTTAGGTACAGTTAATATAAAAGCTCTAGTTTTACACCTACTCCACTTATCAAGTACATTTAATCCGATATTTTGCATTTATAACAAGAGTTTAAAAATCTACCATTCTACTAATTTCCACATTAACAACATACATCTGTCAGTAATAAACTCCAATGTACAGAGTGAGAGTAACAAGAGTACAATGGTCAAAGTTATGTGCCAGTGTGGCTGGATCATGATTCTAAGTGGTCTGACAGGTATGATATGAGGTTATCTGGTAGTTATTCAATGATTATTTGGCAATTTTGTAATATAGTCATCTTACATTTTGTAATTTAATGTGATTATCTTCTATTCTCATTTTGCTCAGATTTTTATATGATGGTCTAGTATTTGGAAAATATCCATGTTGATAAATCAGGGGTGGGTATAATTTGAGGAGAGATCAAATAGGAATCTTTCATAATAATAGAATAATCAGAGAACATATTAATAGAATGTATTTTTGATAACATATTTTAAAGTATGTATATGGTTTAGAAACCATATACAAAGAAAATAAATATTTAATTTATACATACTAAGCACTTGCTGTAGAAGGTGAAAGGCTGTAGCCTTCAATATGGATTGAAGTTCAACATTAAGAAAACAAAGATTCTCACCACTGGGCCGATTGGCACCATCATGATTGACAGTGAAGATACTGAGATTGTTGACAGCTTCAGTTTGCTTGGCTCTACAATCAACACTCTTCCTACCAGCAGCCAGGAAATTAAAACATGAATTGCATTGAGTAAGTCTTCTGTCAGAGACCTCTCCAAAATAATGAAGAGCAACAATGTCAGTCTGGAGACTAAGGTGCCATGGCCTTTGCAATTACTTGCTATGCATCAGAGAGCTGCACAATGACTAGGGATGATAGGAGAGTTGACACCTTTAAGCTGTGGTGCTGGAGAAGAGTATTAATTGTACCATGGACTGCTAGGAGAACAAACAAGTTCCTTCTGGAGAGGTTAAAGCCAGGCTTCTCCTTGGAGGCAAGGATTCTGAAGCTTCATCTGACATACTTTGGACATGTTGCAAAGTGGGATCAGTCCTTGGAGAGGTACTCCATGCTTAGGAGGGTGGAGGGACAGTGCTGAAGAGGAAGACCCTTGATGAGATGGATCGATTCAGTGACTGGGATAATGGGGATAGGTGTGTCAGAGACAATAAGATTGACAAGGGATAGAGCAGGGTTTAGGGCTGTTGTATATAGGGTTACTATGAGTCAAAGGAGACTTGATGGCACATAAAAACAATATATCATTTAATATGTGATAAACTGTCATAGCAATCTCTTATATTTTGTAAAACTCTTTTAACATTTTCTTCAGTTTAGTTCATTTTTATATCTTTAATCATAAAACTATAAAAACAAGGTGATTTTGTTACTGTCACCATGTAATTATGTACCAATTTACTGGACAAGAAAAAGTTCATTTAAAGGAGTGATACAAGCAAAGGATATTTTGGGTTATTAATGGCCTTAGGTATTGAAGTTTAGTTACTGAAACTAATTTATAGGGTTACACTGCATCTCTAGCAGTTAAAATGAAAAAAGGAAATAATAAATCAACTGAATAAGAAAACTGAATACTGTATAGAAAGATTAACAAAACTACTCAGAAAGTTAGAGACATATAAGCCTGTTGCTGTGAATGATTTTGAGAAAATGGAAAAGGAATAGTTTTCCATTATTCTTAAAACAAAATTACCTGTTGTTTAAAAATACACTTCCTCAGTTTTACTTTTCCTTACAGTAATAAATTTATTTTCATTCCTGTTTGGTTAAATTGTCTGAGATATGTCAGAAATGTTCTTTAATTCTAGTTGAAAATAAGAGTATTCCACGCATTCAAGAGAGACTTTTAAAAAGCACTGGTGCTTGAATATATGGCCCCTTTTAAAATGTCCTGTTGAAATCTACTCTTGGTCTCAACTGAAGATCAAAATTTGTTTAAAAAGATTGACTGACAACATATAGGAAGGCATAGTGGAAATAGATAATGAAATAATTAAATATACCTATATCTGGAGAGTGTAGTCATTCAATATGATTCTTTTTTTTAAAAAAACTGAGATTTTAATGAAAGTTTACAAGGAACTTAGTTTTCCAATCATTCACTGTTGCAAATTTTCCTCCATGCTCCACCTCTCCCCACCCCCCCAGATCTCTTTTTTTGGGAGGAAAAAAGTCCTTTAATTTTTATACAGTCCCCCACCCCCACCTCAAACCACTTTATACTATGCAGCTCGTATTCTGGACTCTTCTCATACCAATAATACCTAATCATATATTCCTTTTATACAGTTTCTCCCTCATTTGTTTAAATGCCATGTAGATTATTCCCTCTTTTCTTAGTTCCCGTCCCAGTCCCCATGTCAGTCCTGTTTTGTAACAGTAGCATTATGCTGTATTTGTCTTTTAGTGACTGAGATGATTCACTCAGCATAATGTCCTCCAGCGTCACTCATTTTGTATAATAATTCATGAGTTACTTGTTTTTCAAAACATATTCCATTTAGTGAATATACCACAGCTTCTCTATCCATTCATTTGTTGATGGGCACTTAGGTTGTTTCCAACTTTTTGCTTTTGTGGACAAAGCAGCAATAAA
This sequence comes from Elephantulus edwardii, assembly GCF_000299155.1. Classification (NCBI taxonomy): domain Eukaryota; kingdom Metazoa; phylum Chordata; class Mammalia; order Macroscelidea; family Macroscelididae; genus Elephantulus; species Elephantulus edwardii. The sequence goes on along the minus strand of NW_006400184.1, from coordinate 77,055 downwards.
CATGGGTATGCATATGTCTGCTTGGGTGGCAGTTATGGTTTCTGTAGGGAATATTCCCAGTAGTACAATTGCTGGGTCAAATGGTATTTCTATTTGCAACTTTTTGAGAAAACACCACACAGCCTTCCATAGTGGCTGCACCATTTTACACTTCCACCAACAGTGAAAAAGGGTTTCAGTTTCTCCACAACCGTGCCAACATTTGTTGTTTGCTGTTCTGTTAAATTTTGCTGTTCTAATAGGGTTAATATGATATCTCATAGTTGTTTTGATTTGCATCTCTCATAGAGCTAGGGATTTTGAACATTTTTTCATGTGTTTGTATGCCATGTGAATGTCTTCTTTGGTGAAGTATCTTTTCATATCCTGTGCCCATTTTCCAATTTGGTTGTTTGCCTTTATCTTGTTGTGGTGCTCTGTTGCTGTCAGTCCACCAGCAACTTAACAGCGACAACCTGATGGGAGTAAGCACAATGGAGATGCCACTCCAGGAGATGATCTAAGAGTCAAGCCAGCTCAACTTTATTAGGATAAGCACTGCACTTACATACACAGGAAGACAGGATAGGGTGGGCTTACAGATGTGGGACATGTGGATTGGTCAGGAGAACCTAAGCCTTGTGTGGATCACTCCCATCTCAACAGATGCAGCAGCTGTCTTCCCAGGTGGCGAGCTTTCTGGAGCTGGTACAGCCAAACACAGGGGAGCTTTCTCTACCCAGTATTAAAGGCCGTTGGGAGGCATGCACCTGGCCAACTTGTCCTGGCCAGAAGCCTTCCCTTCCTCTCCAACATTCTGCAACATCTTCTCTCTTTTTCTTTTAAATGGGCCCAGAGAGGGGAGAGTCTCTGGTGTAGGGCTCCAGGTGCTTCTTAGGAGGACAGTCCAATGATGGTGAGAGTAGAAACATTATTCAGTGCAGCTGCTCGGCATTCTGCCTTGTGAAGAGATCTGCGGCTGCTCTTGTGACAATAACTGGGAAGATAATAGAAAAGTTAGAATACGGAAATCAATATAGGATAGCAAGGAAAGCCATGCACATTTAGGAAATGCAGGCAAAGAGATAAAATTTACAAAACCTGATTGATCTCTCCTGCTGCAGCACTATTGTTGGTTAAAGCAGCAATAATCAGTGTTACAAACACAGAACCACTGGGTGTACCACTCCCAGGGTTAAGATGAAGAGCTTGTTGGTTGAATACCTTCAGTATGCCCCAGGTTACAGGTGTCTGTGGCATCTGTGGGTTCAGCTTCCACTGCCTCCTCTTCTTGTCGTGGATGCTCAATTGATGCATCTTCTCAATAGGTGGGTTGGAATAGGACATGACTAGCAGAAATCCACATATATGGCTTGTTCTGTGGGAAAATTCAAGCAAAACCTCTCCCAAGGTTAATAAAGGATCAGGCCCTTTCCATACTTGATCTACTGGATCTTTCCATGTAACCCATGTAACCAATAGGTGGCTCACTGGGAGGTGTTTCTGATTGCCAGTGAACACATATGGGGTTTTTTTGAAAACTTCTCATAGATTTTGAGTACATTTAATGTGAAGAGAGTTTTATGCAATTGTATCATAGGAGGATAGGCTTCCCCCTCTTCTTTTTTAAATTGCAGTTTCAATGTTTTATGTGTTCTCTCAATTATTGCTTGATCCTGTGGATTATATGGGATCCTGTTGTATGTTGAATGATCCAAAGTTGACAGAAGCTGGCAAAAGAGGAGCTAGTAAAGGCAGGTCCATTATCAGTTTTAATTGCTTGTGGAAGTCCCATTACAGCAAAACACTGCAGTATGTGTTTAATGAGGTGTTTAGCAGATAGCCCTGGTTGAGCAGTAGCCCACATGAACTTGGAATAAGTGTCTATAGATACATGTACATATTTCTGTTGCCCAAACGAGCTGATGTGTGTGATATCTATTTGTCACAGGCAATTAATTTTCAGCCTTTGGGGATTGGACAGCAGGGGTATGAATGAAAGAAGCACAAGTCCGGCAGGATTGAACAATCCTTTTCAGTTGTGCAATTAGGACTCGTGGGGATAGGGCCTCAAGTCCTTTGAGACTGGTATGAGTTAAAGCATGTAGACTGTCAGGGGTAGCTACCATATAGCATGGGTTAGTGGTACCATGAGTGGCCAATTAATCAACAGTTAAATTGCCTTCTGCTACAAACCCAGGCATGTTAGTGTGGCTCCGGACATGCTGCAAATATATTGAAGCTGTCCTCTCAAGTAGTAAGGTAGCAATTTGTACTAGAAGGGTGGAAAGAGGGTTAGTGTCAAGTCTTATATATCGACCTAAACAAGGCAAGAGTGTAATGATATAATGATTATTGGTAAAAAGATTCCTTGCTTCCGGAACATTGTTGTTGTTGTTGTTGTTATTTGCCATCAAGTCGCTTGCGACTCATAGCGACCCTATGTACAACAGCCCTAAACTCTGCTCTGTCCTGTGCCAATCACACTGTCTCCAATACACCCATCCCAATTACCCCAATCACTGAATCATCCCACCTCATAGAGGACCTTCCCCTCCTGCACTGTCCCTCCACCCTACCAAGCATGATGTCCCTCTCCAAGGACCAGTCCCTCCTTACAACACGTCCAAAGTATGTTAGATGGAGCCTCAGAATCCTTGCCTCCAAGGAGCCACCAGGTTTGACCCTTTCCAGGATGAATCTGTTTGTTTTCCTAGCAGTCCATAGTACCCTCAATACTCTTCTCCAGCACCACAGCTTAATGCCAAATATATAGCATACAGTTCTCTGAAGTGTGGTGACACATTTGGCAAACGAACTAAATAGAATCTGAGATATATATTACCACAGTGGCTCCTGCTTAACCTCTGTCCACAAAAACATTAGGAGCTGTGGCCATAGGCTCTCTCAGGAAGAGCCACAGGGGTAACCACTTAAGTAAGGGAATAGCTGACATGAGAGGTCCAATTGGATAGTGACAACCTATTTGACCCGAAAAACCTTCCAAAGCAAGCCCAAGGCCTGCATGATGCTGAAGCAACCATTCAACATCTGTGTTGTTAAATGGCAAAACAATCATATGTGGCTCTAATCCAAACACTTGAAGAGTCCTTGTACGGCCTTGTCTGATCATATTAGACAACATATACAATTCTGTCAAGGCTCGAGGTGTTTCTGCCAACGCTGAGTGCAGCCACTACAATATTCCGTGTGGTTGGTACAACGCTCCCACCATTGTAGTTGTTGAGCTAAAAAGTAGAAGATTCAATTTTTTTCCCCCTGGATCATATCTAACTAACTCAGCTCGCTGTAAATGTGCGTTGATTTCTTGTATAACTCATCAAGCCTCTGGAGTCACAACCCTTGGGGAAGTAGGGTTTGGATCTCCTTTTTATAAACTGAATAGAGGTCGCATATATCTGCTTGGGTGGCGGCTATGGTTTTGGGGTTTGTTTTGTTTTGGTTTGTTTTTTTGTTTTTTTTTAATTCCCCATAGTGGAAATGATGGGTCAAATGGTGTTTTATTTAAAAAATCACCATCCTGCCTTCCATAGTGGTTGCACCATTTTACATTCCCACCAAGAGTGAATAAGGGTTCGAGTTTCTCCACAACCTCACTAGCATTTACAGTTTGCTGCTCTGTTGAATTTTGCTATTCTTACTGCGGTGAGATGATATCTCATAGTTGTTTTGATATGCATCTCTTTTAGAGATAGGAATTTTGAACACTTCTTCACGTGTTTGTTTGCCATCTGAATGTCTTCTTCAGTGACTTGTCTATTCATATTCCGTGCCTATTTTTCAATTGAGTTGTTTACTTTGTTGTGGTGCTCGAGTATTCTATAAATTCTCTATATAAGCCACTTATCAGACATGTCACTACCAAATACTTTTTCCCAGTCTGTGGCATCCCTTTTTACCCTGTTGGAGAAGTTTTTGGATGTGCATAGGAATTTGATTCTTAGAAGGCCCCATTCATTTATTTTATCCTCTCCTAGTTGTAGGCTTTTCAGGATTCTTGGAAGATGGTTCATGGTGTGAATTAATGTTTCTAGGGTACTTTCAAGCTTTTCTCTAATGAAGTTTATAGTAGTTGGTTTCAATCCTATGTCCTTGATCCACTTTGAGTTGGTTTTGCGTTTGGAGTGAGGTGTGGATTTTGCTTGAGTTTTCTGCATATAGTTTTCCAATTTTGCCAACACCATTTGTTACAAATGCAGTTGTTTCCCCACTTGACTGATTTCATCTCCTTGTCAAAAATCAGTTGACCATAAGTAAATGGGCTAATTTCTGAGTTCTAAATTCTATTCTATCGATCTATGTGTCTCTCATTGTACCAATACAACACTGTCGTGAGAACCACAGCTGTAAAGTAGGATTTGAAGTCAGGGAGTGAGATGCCTCTAACTTGGTTTCTCTTTTTTAAGGGTGCTTTGCTTATTCGGGGCCTCTTTCCATTTGGTCTTTCTATTGAGATTGCATTGAACGTGTAAATTGCCTTTGGTAATATTGTAATTTTCACAATATTGAGTCTTCCTCCATGAGCAAGGAATATTCTTCCACTTCTCCAGGTCTCTTTTTCTTTCTTGCAGTAATGTTTTGTAATTTTCTTTGAATAGATCCTTGGTGCTTCTGGTTGTATTTACTCCCAAATATTTAATCTTGTGATTAGGTATTGTAAAGAGTACTGTTTTTCTTAGCTCCAGTTCTGTATTCTCTTTGTCACTATATAGAAATCTAATTATTTAGACGGAACAACTCTGCCGCCAGATGGAACAACTCCACTGCCAGACTGGCCAGGAAGACACCAGGGAAGAGGAACAGTCAGCCACCCACTGCAGAACTCCAAAGGAGCGAAGACCGTGAGAGCCCAGAGGAGCGAAGACTACCTGCCACTGTGCGACCCCTCCTGCAGCCCGCACCTGTGTGACCCCCAACACACAGGGTACTGCAGTATAAACCCCCAGCAGCGCCCAAGCCCCACCCCCACTTCTTGGTTGTAGTGTCCAAGCCCTGTGCTCCTTAGACCACCCTAGTTCCTTGCTTTCCTCCCCTTCCCCCACCCCTCTTGCAGCTCCACAACCACACACCTAAGCCCCCACTACAGCCCTGTGACCTCAGGGCACCACCACGGATCCAGCCATCACCCGGAGCTATCAGCCGAGCTGTTGTGGAACTAACCTGGCAGGAGAAAGGCCGGAAGGATCTTGGCTGTGTTTACTGGAGCACTGCTGATTACCTGGGAGAGCACCTAAGGGCGTGCCCACTGGTGGGGAATTTGGCAGAGCTCTCTTGGGTTACACCAACTGCCCAAAACGAGCCAGCCAGCTGGCTTCTGTCAACTCTGCAGACCAGCCAGAGGCTAGTGGGCTGGTGGGAATTTGATCTTGACTTTTCGGATCCTGTCGGATCCAGCACCCTGCTGGAGCAGGGGCTGTTGAGTGAGGGCACATGCATAAGTGCCACCAGGCAGGAAACACTGAGAAAATCACTGGGTAGGAAACGGACAGCAGGAATTTGAGTAAGGACCCCAGTTGTGAGCACACTGAGACAGCAGAAGTTTGAGCAAGGTCCTCTAAGTGTTTGACCTGCCCTTGCGATCACCCAACCCTTTGACTGCCTCACCCCATTTGGCTCCACACCAGTGCCTAAACGTCTGGGCAATCAACTTTCCTTTAAACGGGAGCACCTTGACCTGTTTTAGCAACAAGAGATTGCCCTAGCAGAAGCTGAACTGACATTTTTCTGAAGACAGAAAGACAGAGAAATGCACAAGTTCGGTAGCTGCCCGTCTGATCCCAAGAGTATTGTCTTCAGATGAAGAACACATACCAATGTCTCAAAGAAAGCAAACTATCCCACACAATACACAAGAGCAAAGCAAGATGTCACTCACAAAGGATGACACAGTAGCAGTGCATACCCTGAAGCCAGAAAGTATCATGGAACTTTCTGACACAGAATTTAAAAGAGGAGCGACTGAATATATACAATGGATGAAAGACAAATTTGATGAATTACAGGATGCTACAAGCAATGACCAGGAGGTGTTCAAAAAAACAATGCAAAACATTGCAGAAAACAAATGAGGCATTAGCGGCACTGGAAAAACAAGAATCCACCATTCAAAATATAAG
>NW_006400184.1:50348-50981 GCF_000299155.1 Elephantulus edwardii | reverse complement strand
TTGGAGAGAATTAAAGCAAGCTACTCATTGGAAGCAAGGATTCTGGGGCTTCATCTGACATACTTTGGACATGTTGCCAGCAGGCACGGGTCCTTGGATAGGGACATCATGCTTGGGAGGGTGGAGGGACAGCGCAGGAGGGGAAGACCCTCTATGAGATTTTACTGATTCGGTGACTGGGGTAATCGGGATGGATGTGTCAGAGGCAGTGAGATTGGCACAGGATAGAGCAGGGTTTAGGGGCTGTTGTGCATAGGGTCGCTATGAGTCACAAACGACTCGATGGCACATAACAGGAAAAACAAATATGATGTGAACATATTATATATGATATGAACATATTATGCATATAATATATGTGATATGAACATATTATATATGATATTAACATATTATATATGATGTGAACATATTATAAATATTAGAACAATGTATATATTATTTTTGTTGTTGTTATGTGCCATCGAGTCGTTTGCGACTCATAACGACCCTATGAACAACAGCCCCTACACACTGCTCTATCCTGCGCCAACCGCACTGCCTCTGACACACCCATCCCGATTACCCCAGTCACTGAATCATTCCACCTCATAGAGGGTCTTCCCCTCCTGCGCTGTCCCTCCACTCTGCCCA
>NW_006400184.1:45277-49994 GCF_000299155.1 Elephantulus edwardii | reverse complement strand
TGAAATAGTTTATGTAGCATTGGTCACAGTTCTTCTTTGAATGTTTGATAAAATTCACTTGTAAAACCATCTGGTCCAGATATTTTTTTTTCTTCCCCCCCCCCCCACCACGGGGTCATTTTGTTACCTTTTCAATTTCTTCTTTGTAATGGGTCTTTTCATGTGCTCAATATCGGTTTGTGGTAGTTTAGGTAGGTTGTGATTTTCTAATTAGTTGTCTGTTTTTCTCTAGGTTTTCATATTTGTTTGAGTATAGTTTTCATAATATTCCATTGTCAAACTTTTTATTTTAGTTGGTTCTGTTGTGATATTTTCTGTTTCATCCTGAATTATGTGTCTTTTCCTTATTTCTTTGTTAGTTTTGCTAGTGGTTTGTTGATTTTTTGAAGAACCAACTCATGGTTTTGTTTATGGTTAAGTTGTTTTTCTGTTTTCTATTTTATTCATTTCTGCCCAAATTTTTCTAATTTCAGTTTTTTTGGAGAGTTTCAGATTTTCTTGCAGTTCTTTCTCAATTTGTTGGAGATGTTGGGTTAGAGAGTCATTGGTTCTTTTTTTCTGTCTTTTAATGTATTTGCTTATTGCTGTAAAGTGACCTCTAATTACTGTTCTGGCTATTTCCCTGAAGTTTTGTTAAGTTGTGTTTTCCTTATTTTTTGTTTCAAGAACCTTTTAAATTTCATTTTTATTTCTTCTAGCACCCACTCTGGAAGAGAGGCCAGGATGAGACTCAGGCGCTTGTGGCATTCTTCTTGCCACAAGTGGGTGTCGGTAGAGTGCACTTGCCAGATGAATTGGGGGTCTCTGGCCCAGAGGTTGCCAGCATTTAGACATGCTGGAGTGGTAAAATACAGAAATATCTGACCATGCCTACAGGGTAAGGACATGTGTCTTGGGCGTGTTAGTGTCAGCTGGAGATGCCTCTGGCTTTTGAAGAGAGGCCAGGATGGAACGCTAGGGCGCTTGTGGCTTTCTTTTTGCCACGAATGTGTGTTGGTAGAGCAGACTTGCCAGATGAACTGGGGGTCTCTGGCCCAGACATTGCCAGCATTGGGCACACTGGAATGGTAAAATACAAACATTCTTCTGGTTGGTATAGGCCTGGTGTGTCCACTTGCCATGCAGAGGTAACTTGTGGTTTTTGTGAAGGTGAACACTGTGACACTGATGTGTCAAATGCGTAAATGGTTACTCCTGGTGGACAGTGTTTGGTGGTGCACCCCAATTAAAACATGCTGGGAAGCAGGACCACTTCTGTAATAGCGTGCCTCTGGAAACTCTATGAACGTGGAGAAAGGATGAAAGTCACACAAGTGTTGAGGACTTTTATTCATAGGGTTGCCATGAGTCACCTACAACTCGACAACACCTTACAACAATAACACCAATATAGAGAGAGATTAGCTGGCCTAGTGGAGAGAAAGTGATTCTACCAAGCCAAAAGTGGGTGACTTCTAACCCATGGCCCTAGAGCCTGTTTTTCATTGTCTTTGTTCAAACATTCTTCTAGGTGGTATAGCCCTGGTGTGTCCATTTGTTGTATAGGCCTGGTGTGTCCATTTGCCATGCAGAGGTAACTTGCTGTTGCTGTGAAGCTGAACACTGTGACACTGATGTGTCAAATGTGATAATGGTTACCCATGGTGGACAATGTTTGTTGGAGCTCCCTGATTAAAACAAGCTTGGAAGCAGGAGTGGCATCCACTTCTGAAATGGCTTGCCTCCAGAAACCCTATGAACCTGGAGAAAGGATGAAAGTTATACAAGCATTCAGATCTTTCATTCATAGGGTCGCTATGAGTCACCTATGACTCGATGGTACTTAACGATGATGACAATATGTATATGTATGTGTATGTGTCTTTGTATATATGTGTGTGTAGATAGATAGATATATAATGATATAAAAATATAAAGATATACAGTTATAGAGATATTAATCCCTGCATAATGTGATATATTTAACTTAGTGTTTTAGCACTCCTGGTACTACCTACCACTGTTGTTGTTGTTGTTGTGTTGTGTAACCTGGAGACAAAACTGACCCATAGCTGAGCCTCCAGCTGGTTTTTGGAGGCAGTTAATCGAACACTGGAGGAGATTGCCCATCCTTCTCCTGCGGAGGAGCTAATGACCTCAAACCTTGTGACTTTGGGTTTGTAGTGCAGTTTTTTTCCCACTAGGTCACCAGAGCTCCTTACTATACCACTATTATATTACTATGTCAAAGTGGATGGATTTAACAAACAGAAATTTATTGTTTCAGCAGTTAAGAGGTTAGATGTCTGAATTCAGGGTACTGGCTCTAGGGGAAGGCTTCCTCTGTGTGTGTCTGCTAATTCCAGTTTCCCACTGCAAGAGCTTTGGTCCAGAGGACAAGCTCAGCTTCTGACTTTTCTTTGTTTGTGATACTGAAGCCCTTTCATCTCTGTTCATTCTTCTCTCTTTTTATCTCTTGTAAGAGAAAAAGTATCCCAGGTCACACTCCAGAAAAACTCTCCTTACATCAAAACAGAACTGTGATGGGTTTAAGGGGCTACATCTCACCTTTAATCCTCTTATAAATGGTGGATTTACTTGGAAAATCATTACATAACTGCCATATTACATTCAAAACAACAAGAATAATGGCCCAGCAAAATATATTATTATTTGAAAGAGAAGGAGCACAGTCTAATTTATTACACTTGTGATAACCAACTTTTTATCTTAAAAAAATAACAACACCTAAACTTACAAACCCATTATCATCAAGTCAGAACTGATCCTCCAATTGGTTTTCAGAAACTGTAAATCACATGGGAAGTGATTGCTCATATTCCTATTGAGGATCTCTGGAAGATTTAAAATTTTGATTGGTAGCACAAACCCTTACCCATTTCTTGTTGCTGTGTACCATTGAGTTGGAACCAACCCATAGCTTACTCTCCAGTGAGTTTACAGAGGCAGGGAGGAAATTGCATGGGAAAAGATTGTCCCTCTCTTTCCCATGGAGTAGCTAGTGGATTTGAACAATGCACCTTTGGGACTGCAGCACAGTTTCTTACCACTATTGTTGTTGTTGTTGTTGTTGTTATGTTGTTATGTGCCATTGAGTCACCTGCAACTCATAGTGATCTTATGTACATTATCTCTGAAACCTGCTCTATCCTGCACCAATCTCATCATCTCGATACACCTAATCCTGTTGCTCCAGTCACTGAGTCAATTCATCTCATACTAGGTCTTCCATTCTTGCACTGTCCCTCCACCCTTCCAAGCATAATGTTCCTCTCCAATGACTGGTCCCTCCTGGCCACACGCCCAAAACATATGAGATGGAACCTCAAAAATCCTCGTCTCCAGGGAGCAAACTGGTTTCACCCTCTCCAGGACAGACCTGTTTATTCTCATGGCAGTCCATGGTGTGTTCAATATTCTTCTCCAGCATAATAACCCAAAAACAGTGATCCTTCTTTCTTCTATCATCATTAGTTATTGTCCAGTGCTCATATGCATAGCAGGTAATTGCAAAGACTATGGTCTGGAGGACATGGGGTGCTTGCTGTAGAAGGTCAAAGACGTCTTCAAAGTGGATTGAAGCTCAATATCAAGGAAACAAAGATTATCACCACTGGCCCTATTAGCAGCTTCATTGTTCCACAATCAGTACTCTTGTTACCGGCAGTCAAGAAACGAAAAGACGAATTCCATTGGGAAAGTCTGCTATCAGATACCTCTCCAAGGTACTGAGGAGCAACAATGTCAGTCTGGAGACTAAGGTACACCTGATACAGGCCATGGTCTTGGCTATTACTTGCTATGCACCAGAGATCTGGACAGTGTCTAGGGATGATAGAAGGAGAATTGATGCCTTTGAGCTTTGGTTCTGGAGAAGAGTAGTGACTATACCACAGACTGCTAGGAGAACACACAAGTTTGACCTGGAGAAGGTGAAGCCAGGCTGCTCCTTGGGGGCAAGGATTCTGAAGCTTCATCTGACATACTTTGGACATGTTGCAAGGACTGATCAGTCCTTGGAGAGGTCCATCATGCTTGGGAGGGTGGAAGGACAGCACTGAAGAGGAAGACCCTCGATGAGATGGATTGATTCCATCACTGGAGTAATGGGAATGGGTGTGTTGGAGACAGTCAGATTGGCAAGGCATAGAACAGGGTTTAGGCTGTTGTACATAGGGTCGTTATGAATCACAAGCAACATAACATAATAACAGCAACAACATGGCTTGGATCAGCTGCACAAATGGCATCCTTGCTCTTCAGTATTCTAAAGAGGTCTCTCACAACAGACTATCCCAATCCACATTAAAGACTACAGTCCTTGACCTTCTGCAACAAGGACCTCATGTCCTCTTCAGTTTCAACGGGCAAGGTTGTATGACACAACGCAGGTTGTTGATGATCTTTTTCCAATCCTGATGCTACATCCCTCCTTATAAAGTGCAGCTTCCCAAATGAGCTGTTCTGCATATAAATTGAAAAGGTGGGGAGATAGGATGCATCCTTGATACATACCTTTCCTGATCAAGATCCATATATTGTTTCCCTGTTCTGTTATGACTACTGCTTCCTGATCCAAGTATAGGTTTCCCATGAGCACAATTAAGTTGCTTAGAATTCCCATTCCTTTTAAGGTTAGCCACAATTTATTGTTATCCATGCAGTCAAATGCCTTTGCATAGTAAATGAAACACAGGTAGACATTCTTTTTTTTTTT
>NW_006400184.1:35587-44649 GCF_000299155.1 Elephantulus edwardii | reverse complement strand
ACCTCAGTTTCCTTCTCTTGCTCAAAAAAAAAAAAAAGAAAATATTAAAAAATATTAGAATCTCTGTTTTCTAAATTCATTAGGTCCTGAGGTTTTCTGAAGGAAAACTGGAAAACTATCTAATATGTGTTCGTGTATGTTTATATTTCAATAACTTGAGTAAAATACAACCTCACTACTGTCAAGGCAGGTCCAACTCATTATGATTCTTCACAGGGTTTTCTACTTGGTAAGCTATAATCTATGTTATGCAGATGGCACAACCTTGCTTGCTGAAACTGAAGAAGACCTGAAGCGCTTGCTGCAGAAGACCAAGAACTATAGTCTTCAGTATGGATTGAAGCTCAACATCAAGAAGAAAAAGATTCTAACCGTTGTGCCAACTGGCAGGACCATGTTGGATGGAGAAGAGACTGAGTTTGTTAATAGTTACAGCTTATTCGGTGCCACAATCAAAATTCTTAACACCAGGAAATCAAAAGACAAATTGCATTGGGAAAATCTTCTGTCAGGGACCTCTCCAGAGTGCTGAAAAGTACCATTATCAGCCTAGAGACTTAGATGCACCTAATCCTGACCATGATCTTCGCAATTACTTGATATGCAACAGAGAGCTGGACAATGACTAAAATGACTGAAGAAGAATTGATGACTTTGAGTTGTGGTGCTGGAGAAGAGTATTGAACATACCATGGACTTCCAAGAAAACAAATAGGTCTGTTTTGGAGAGGGTGAAACAAAGTTTCTCCTTGGAGGCTAGGATTTTGAAGCTCCATCTCTCATACTTTGGGCACGTGGCCAGGAGAGACTGGTCCTTGGAGAAGGACGTCACGCTTGGAAGGGTAGACAGTGCAGAAGAGGAAGGCCCCCAATGAGATGGATTGATACAGTAACTGGGGCAATGGGGGTTGGTGCATTGGAATTAGTGAAACTGGCTCAGCACAAGGAAGGGTTCAGAGCTGGTGCACATAGGGTTGCTGTGGGTCGCAGGTGACTCTATGGCACATAACAACAACAACAGGCTGTAACAGGGGGGACTGCCTATCTTTCTCCTGCGTGGCAATGGGTAGATTTCAATTGAGGGAGATCACACTTTTTGAGTTAGCAAAACAGCACCCCACAGAATATACTTCCAAAGCGCCAAAGTCAAATTGAGCAAATACAGTTAAAACATTTACAATTTAAAGATTACATAGCATAAATATTTCCCAAAATGTGAAATTTTCTTTCATTATTATGTACTTATTTTCATGTATTTTCTCAAAAATAAATGTTACTAGCAAACCAACTCCATTGTTTTATCAATATTGCTACTCATAAAAATAATGTATTAGATATTGGCTAGACCCAATTCAATGTAAAGTCAAATACTAAGTAACTAATATTTGGAAGTATCTAGATAAGACAGAAATTGTAATAACAGGCATCTAAAAATATGAAGTCTTCTGTAGTACATTAAATTGTGTCACACTTTTCTTCCCCATATAGCTATCAACTTATCTGGATCACCATTCTCAGTAGTTCAGCATTATGAAATGATGCATTCATCCTCTATGATGTAATCTAATGTTATCTATCAATTATGGGTAAGTGTATTAGGGTGGGGTATGACATTTTTACTCAAGTCACAACCCTAATCCGCTCTCAGTGGAGTTTCTTTAGTGTGTGGCCAGCATAATCTTTTATCTTACAAAATAAAGAAAAGCAGTACAGAAAGAGGGACTTGATACATTCAGAAAGAAGAGCCAAAAGGAGTTTGATCTTTAAACTTGGCATCTCTGTGTGAATAAGCTCCTAGATTCAGGAGAAGATTGAGACCAAAACACATAGTGAGTCTCACATATGTTGAAAGGTGATGGCTTTCTCCCAAACCTAACAGCAAGAAAGTTTTCCTCATAAACTGAAGCCCTGAATTCAGACTTTTGATTATTTAAACTGTGGAAGAACAAACTTCTGTTTGTTAGAGCCATCTACTTATGGTTTTCTATAATGGCAGCACTCAATAAAAAAGATACATGGGAACAATATGTCAAAGTCAACAACATTTCCATTATATAAACAAGGAACAGAAGAATTATTATAGAAGCTTATTCACTTCAGCATATGAATTTACATTCATTTTCACAATTATTTACAAAACAAAAACCAATCTACATCAAGTCATTTCCAACTCTTGGTGGCCCTATGTGTATCTGATTTGCACACAGGTTTTTGATAGCTGTTTTCCAGAAGAAGACATTCAGTCCTTTCTCCTCAGGATTAACATTTATTAATTATATCCTTGTGCTGTACCCATGTATACAGTGCCTACTATATGCTTGCCTTATTCTAAAGAAGTTACCTGTTATTTTTTAAACTCATTGAATTTGAAATAAAACCTCATTGATTATGCATAGTAATTCCATGTAATAGATTAGAGTACATGGTGGAGCTGGGCTTTGAACCCAGGTATCATTCTCAGAAACACCACTCTGCACAACTCTGCACTGGTCCTCCTGTGACAAAAGTGGGCATTAAATACTGAAATAATTATTAATGATTTGGAATACCAGTTCATTAAAGCTTCACAATGATCTTCAGACTGGCCTCGCTGTTTCATTCAAAATACAATGCTGGGAGGAAAGGATAATTTCTTTCTTTATGCCCAAAGAAATTGTTTCACTAAAAACAAACACATCAGCCTGAATATTACTTGAGACTCTTAGTCAGTGAAAAGAAAAGTCAGTAGAGTTGAAGAAGAACCACTGAGTTGTGAGACAAAAGATGCTAAAACTTATATTAACGTTTTTGTCTTATCCTCTTAAGATTAATTTTTTTGTGTATGAATTATAGTAAGTGTACAGAATGATGTAATTGTGCAGGGTACCATTTACAAATAAGTGTACATACACCACATTATGATGAGTGAATTAACTTAGTCTCATAAGGACAAATACTGCATAAGACCATACTATAAACAAAAGAGCTAAGTCACTCAGATAAAACATTCCATTGTCTGAAGAAATCTAAGAGATTGGATAAGTAAACATGCCTGGGTATCTAGTTAATAAATATTTAGTACAACATATACAAGGAATTGCCACATAGATGTGGTCTCTGTCCTCACAGTGCTGACAGTCTAGCTTAGTGATAAAGAGCATGTACAGCCTAGGTAGATTAGATATTATTGCTGCACTTCCGTTTTCTCATATATGCAATAGGCCAAACACCAGTTTCGATGGTTGTGGTGGAAGAATGAATTAATAATAAATACAAAACTTGAGATTCAAGAAACACTATATTCTTTTCTTTGTGAGATAGTGGTAGATGGCACAAATGGTTGCGTGCTCAGCCAATAACTTGGATCCACCCAAAGGCCTTCTAAAACGTTAGCCAAGAAAGCCCTCTGGAACAGAATTCTACTTGGCAACACATGAACTTATTGAGAGTCACATTCCAAATCAGTGGCAACTGGATTGGGCTTGGAGTTTCCCTAAGCACTATTTGCACTTCAGATATAATCTCACCTATTTTTTTAATGGAAGTCCTATCATCCTATTGTGCATTGAATTGTATCCCCTCTTATCTCAAAATACAGTATATAATGGCATGATCGTAATAACAACATCGAGAATTAGGACTCTTGAACACTTGTGTTCATGTGGAACTTGTATATAGACCCAAAAGTGGTCAGAACAGAACTAGGGGTTAGTTCATGGTTTAAAATTAAGAAGTGTGTGTGTCAGGCTTTCAACATAACTATTCTGTTTGTATGCTGAGCAAGTCTTCTGAGAAACTGATTTATATGGAGAAAAACGTGACATCAGGAGAGGAAGAAGACTCATATCCGTAACCTGTGTTATGCAAATGACACAACTTTGCTTGCAGAGAATGAAGAACTACTTACAGGAGAAGATTGAAAGTTACAGCCTTCAATTTGGATAACACATCAATACCAAGAAAACAAATATCTTCACAGTTGAACCAATATCATAATAAATGGACAAAAAGTTAAAGTCACCAAGGATTTCATTTTACTTAGATCCACAATCATCATCCTAGGAACAGTTAAGTAACCAGAATATGTACTCCATTGTGCAAATCTGCTCTACAGGAACTCTTTAAAGTGCTAATGATGAAAGACATCATTTTAAAGACTAAAGTTTGCCTGACCCCAAAGCATGGTATATTTTTATTTTCTTTATATGCATGTGAATTTTTTGTCAATGTAAAAGAAAAACCCAGGAAGAATTTATATCTTTAAATTGTGGTGTTGGCAAAGAGTATTGAATATCTATATACTCAATATGTATAGATATACTGCTGAAAGAACAAACAAATCTGCCTTAAAGCAAGTGCAATCAAGATCCTTCTAAGAGGCAAGGATAGTGCAGCATCAACTATCATATCTTCAGCACATTGTCAAGAGGGGCCAGCAGTTGTAAAAAGACATTCTGGGCGAGCTCTGTTGACCCAGTGGCAAGAAGCTGCAACTGCAACCTCAGAGATGCACGGTTCGAATCCACCAGATGCTCTGCTGGAGAAGGAGGAACCATCTCCTCCTGTACCAGTCAGATCTGATTTGATGGCACACACAAAAAAAATAACGAAATAAAATAAAATAAAAAGACATTCTGCTGGAAAGGTGGAGAATCAGTGAAGAAGAGGAAGACTCTCAAGGAGAGGAATTTATACTGTTACTGCAACAATGGTCTTGAACATGACAAGCATTGAGTGGATGGTGCAAGATAAGGAAGGATAGGTTGCTCATAGTTGCTATGAGTTGGAGTCAACTTAAGGGACCTTGCAACAATGATAAGATGCTGGAGCCATGTAGAGATCTTCTAAGATCTAATAAAACAAATAGTTGTAAAAGAATTGTGAAAGGATTAAGGGTAGAATGCAACATCTTAATCCTATCATAACCCTAACCAGTTGTACAGAGAATTTCCTCAAGTGTGGCCTGTTTCTCTCATCAGGAGCAAAAGGAAAGGAAAAGGAATGGAGTTCAATGCTCTTGGTATCATCAAGGAAGAATCATTAAGAGTGGAATACATCCTTTTGTACTCAGGTCTCTGAGAAAAGAAGCCCCTTAACAACAGGGAAGGCCAGGACACAGGACACATGGGATCTCTACAGGCCGTCACAGTACCTACTAAAGCAAACAAGTACTTTTACCTTGGTAAAGGAAACAAGGTCTTCTCTGACCCAGAACTCTAATTTTGGTCCTCTGTGAGCAAACAAATTTCTATTTGTTCAAGTCCCGTACTTGTGGTACCTGTTATAGCAACAGTAGATAACTAAGATGCATCACTATTCATGAGCAAAATGCACTGAGCCCTTCAGGTTCAGTAATGCTGAGCAAGTAATACGTCCAAATTCAACTAGCTAGCTCATGACAAAGGCACAATTCAAACCAAGTTTGTCTGACTATAAAATCTGTGCTGTGATTTGGTATCAATAATTAAACGGTTGCTGTTAAATTTATTGTAGCTTAAGGTGGCCTGTGATGAAAGAGTAGAGCTGGACTACATAGGATTTTCCAAGGCTATAGTATCTGGACACAGATTATCAGGTTTTCCCTCCGAATGGGCTCAAACTGCCAACATTTCTTTTATCAGGCAAGCATTTAGCTATTTGTGCCACTCAGACAACCAGATAACCTTGAGTTTATTCAATCAACTCCTTCCCTTAGTTCCCTAAAGTAAAGGCTGTAATTGTTTAATTTATAATTAAAAAGACACAAATAGTGGTTCAGCATGGAATAATTTGTCTTTATCATGCTCATAATACTTGATGAAATAAAAATCTGGATCAGTTATTATTCATGTGGCTTTTTAAAAATCCCTTTCAAACCATAGAGAGAGTATTCAAATACTAAATGCCAAACTCATTTTGTCTGCCTCTAATTGTAAATATTTTTTGTAGTGAAATGCAGATAATGTCTCTGAGATGCTGTTCCCAGCACACTAGACAGAAGATAATTACAACGCAAAAAACAGGGACCAAAGAACAACTTGACTCACAGAGAGGACTTTCCAGAATAGTGGAACAAGTTTAACATTTTTAAATTAAATTAACCAAAATATTACAAATAAAAATTATCATTTTTAAAAGGGACAAATCTCTTTTAATAAAGATATGTGAAGTATATATATATATAAAGCCCCTTTGAGCTACTCCAAAATAACAAGTGTTATTTGAACGTCCTAGAACTCTCTTCTTAGATGTCTGTAAGCATCTGATGGAATTTGCAAATCAAATCAAGCTTCTTGGAGTTAATAACTCTGACTATTGAATGAAGCAGGTCCTAGGTTCACCAAAGACATTTAATTTAAAGAGGTCTAGAATCATCAGGTGCTACTAAAAGCTAACAATAACAAAGTGTTTTCCTTTTGTGCACAACTATTCCCCAAAATCCTAAAGAGTTCAAAAGATCTGTGAGGAAATTATTTTTACAATCTGTCCTATTATTCCTGTTGTTATTGACACTCCTGTGTCATTGAGTCACCTGTGACTCATAGTGATACTATGTACCAAAGCTCTGAACTTGGTGCTATCCTGAGCTAATCTCACTGTTCATGACACACGTACCACTATCATCACCGTCATTGTGTCAATCTACCTCATCCAGGATCTTCCTCTCCTGCTCTCCTACATTGTCCCTCCACCCTTCCAAGCATGATGACTATCTTCAAGGACTTGTATCTCCTGACAACATGCCCAAAATATATAAAATAGAGCTTCAAAAACCTTGCTTGCAGAGAGCAAGATGATTTCACTTTCTCCAGAACAGATGTGTTTGTCAGCACTGCAACTCAAAGGCATCAATTCTTCTGTTATCCATATTCATTGTTGAGCTCTCTGGTGCATAACAAATAATTCTGAAGACCATGGCCTAGACCAAGTGTACCTTAGCCTCTAGAATGGCATCTTTTCTCTTCAGCACTCTAGAGAGATCCCTGACCGCAGATTTTCCCAGTGCAATTTGTCTTTTGATTTCTGACTGTTGATGCCAAAAGTATTGATTAGATCTGAGTAAGTTTAAACTGTTGACAATCTCAATCTAGTCTTCGTATTTCATGGTGTTGCCAGTTGGCTTCATTGTGAGAATCTTTGTTTTCCTGATGTTGAATTTCAACCCACATTGAAGACTGCAATCCTTGACTTTCTGCAGAAGATTCTTAAGGTCCTCCTCAGTTTCAATGAGCAAGGTTATGTGTGTCATCTGCATAATTCAAATTGTTGATGAGCCTTCCTCCAATTCTGTTGCCAAATTCCTCCTCGTAAAAACCAGTGTCCTTAATGATCTGTTCCACCCGTAGATTGAAAAAGTATGGAGACAATATGCATCCCTGATGCACTCTTTTCCTGATTTTGAACAATGTAGTGTTTCTTTGTTCTGACTACTGCCTACTGATCCAAGTATAGGTTTCCCAAGAGCACAATTAGGTGTTCTGCAATCCAATTCTTTTCAAGGTTGGCGACAATTTGTTGTGATCCACACAGTCAAATGCCTTCACATGGACAATGAAGCATAGTAGACATTGTTTTGGTACTGCTTTAAGAGCAAAGATCCATCTGACATTGGGAATGGTGTACTTAGTGTCATGGCCTCTTCTAAACCCACCTTGTGTTTCTAGTAGTTCTCTATTGATATACTATCTAAGTCATTTTTAGTTGTTTGTGATATTAATTATATTGTTTGATAATTTACATACTCAGCTGGATGACCCTTTCTTGGAATGGGAATAGATATGGATCTCTTCCAATCAGCTGGCGATTTGGCTATCCTCCAAGTTTCTTGATACAATTTGGTAGGCAGCAACTCTTTTCTGAAGTATGTCAATTGATATTCCAGATGTTCCATCAATTTCTGGGGCCTTGTGTTTTGCTAATTCCTTCAGAACAACATGAACTTCCTCCTTCATCACTATTAACTCTTGATCATATGTTAGTTCGTGAAATTCTTCTGTGTCAACTAATTCTTTTGGGAAAAGTGACTCTGTGTACCATCCATTTTCTTTTGATAAATCCTATATCATTCACTATTCTGCATATAGGATCCTTAAGTATTGCAACTCAATTCTTGAATTTGTTTTTCAGTTTCTTCAGCTTAATAAATGCCAAATGGTATTGGCCTTTTGATTCCCTGGCTACAGTTCTTTGCATATTTTGTTATAATAATTTGCTTTGTCTTGCTGAGTTGTCCTTTGAAATCTTCTATTCATCTCCTTAACTTCCTTCTTTCTTCCCTTTGCTTTAGTTTCTTAGCCTTCAAGTGCAATATTCAGAGTCTCTTCTGACATCTTTCTCTGACTTTTCTTCCTCCTCTGTCTTTCAAATGAACTTACTTTTGTTTTCATCATGGATGATATTTTTTCTGATTTCCTGCAGTTCAATATTTTTTTTGTAAATAAAATTTTTATCTTTTTTCCCATCGCAGACCCAGCAAAAGCTGGAACCCACTAGCTGAGCTGCTTTGGGACTCACCTGAAAGGAAAAAGGTTAGTGGGGAAATTGGCTGAATTCTCTTAAGCCCCACTAAAACCTGGGTGGTCTGTTGCGCAGCGTGGACTATAGGAATTGAATCATAACTTTTGTTGAAACTTTTAGTATTGGAACTGTAAGAACACAACTCTGGTGCAGACTCGGGAAAAACCAGAAGCCAATAGATGAGCGTCTATGGGACCCATTTGAGAGGAGAAAACGTAGTGGGGAAATTGGCTTAATTCTCTTAAGCCCCACTAAGACCCAGTGGGTCTGTTGTGTGACATGGATGGTAGGAATTTGAATCAGAACTTTTATTTAATTAGACTCAGAACAAGCACATAGCCTCAGTTGCATTCCAGGCCACATTTTGGTTCGCACTGAGGATGGCAAAAGCCAGAAACTGCAATCCGAGCTTCTGAGGGACCCATCTGAAAGGGGTAACCTTGGTGGGGAAATTGGCTGAATTTTCTTTTTTTTTTCTCTATAATTATATTTTATTAATTTTCACAAACATTTACAGAGATTTTGGGCTTCCACTCATTCATTGTTGCACTATTCTCTCTACCTTCCTCCCAGTTTGTTCTTGTCCA
>NW_006400184.1:0-9588 GCF_000299155.1 Elephantulus edwardii | reverse complement strand
TGGCGCAGGATAGAGCAGGGTTTAGAGCTGTTGTGCATAGGGTCGCTATGAGTCGGAAACGACTCGATGGCACATAACAACAACAACAACAGAATCATAGGATTCTATTGGGCAGGATTTTATTCAGGATTTTTTGCATCTATGTTCATGAGAGATAGTGACCAATAGCTTTCTTTTAGTGGTAACTTTGGTATCAAAGATATGTTTACTTCATAGAATGAGTCTGAGAGAATTTCATCCTTGTTTCTATTTTCTGAAATAATTTACGTAGAACTGGTGACAGTTCTTCTTCGAATGTTTGATAAAGTTCACTTGTAAAACCATCTGATCAAGGGCTTTTTTTGGCTGGATGTTGTTTTATTACCTTTCCAATTTTTTTTTGTTTTTTAATGGGTCTATTCAGGTGTTCAAATTGGGTTTGTGTCAGTTTAGTTAGATTGTGAATTTCTAAGTATCCATTTCTTCTAGGTTTTCATATTTGTTTGAATATAGTTTTTCACAATTTTCCAATGTTAACCTTTTTATTATACTTGGTTCTGTTGTGACATTGCCTGTTTCATCTTTTATTCAGATTATTTGTGTCTTTTCCTTCTTAGTTTTGCTAATGGTTTGTCAATTTTATTGAACTTTTCAAAGAAAAGTTGGTTGGCTTCAATTGTTTTTCAGTTTTCTATTTTATTTATTTCTGCCCTAATTTTTATACTTTCAGTTTTTTTTTAGAGGGTGTCAGGTTTTCTTGCTGTTCTTTTTCAATTTGTTATATATGTTTTGTTAAGGAATCAATGCTCATTTTTACCCTGCCTTTTGATGTGTTTGCTTAATGCTATAAATTGACCTCTTTTATTGCTTTGGCTGTTTCCTAGAGGTTTTGGTAAGTGGTGTTTGCATTGTCATTTGTTTCAAGAAACTTTTTAATTTCATTTTTTATTTCTTCTAGTACCCTCTCTTGTTCAAACAGGGTGTTGTTTAGCTTCCAAATGTATGTTTTTCTCCTCTTGTTATTAATTTCTAATTTTGTAACATTGTGGTCTGAGAAGATGCTTTGTATTATTTCTATGCTTGCCTTGTGACCTAAAATGGGATCTACTCTGGAGAACATTCCATGCATACTGGAGAAGGTGTACTGTGCTTTTTCAGCATGCATTTGCCTATAAATTCTTATGAGGTCAAGTTGGTTTATTATTTGGTTTAATTCTTCAGCATCTTTCTTGAGTTTCTTCTGGTAGCTATATCTTTTCTTGAGAGTGGTGTATTGAAGTCTCCAACTACTATATTAGTGTTGTCTATTTCCTTTTTCAGTTTTGTTAATGTTTGTTTTATATATTTTGGAGGTCTTTCATTTAGTGTATAGGTATCTATTATTGTTATGTCCTCTTGTTCTATTGACCCTTTAAGCATTATATAGTGACTTTTCTCATCCTTTGTGATGGTTTTTGCATTGAAATTTATTTTATCAGAATTTAATATTGCTACTCCTGTTTGTTTTTTTTCTGGTTGGCATTTCTTGGTATATCTTTTCATACCCTTTTATTTTTAATCTTTGTTTATTTTTATTTTCATTTTCAGGTGTGTCTCTTGGAGACAGCATATTAATGGATTTTGGTTTTTTTATCCAATCTGCCACTCTTTTTCTCTTCAGTGGTGCATTTAAACCATTCACATTCAGTGTGATTATTAATGGGCAACGTTTTATTGGTATCATTTTGTTGAGTTCTTTTTGGTGTCATTGCTAGTTACTTTGGTCCATCCTGCTTTCTTTCTCAGCTCTGTAAGAAGGACTTCTCTCATTGTTTCCTGAAAAGCTGGTCTTGTTTTCACCATCTCCCTGAAGTTCTGTTTTTCTGGCAATATCTTTGTCTCTCCTTCATATTTGATGGCTAATTTTGCTGAGTACAATATTTTTGGTTGACAGTTGAGTTGAGTGTTATATGTCATTCCAATGTCTTCTTGTCCGTAGGATTTCAGCACTTAATCTTATCTGCTCTCCCTTATCTCCCTTGCTGCTTTCACAATTCTCTCCTTATCTTTGCTTCTGGCAAATTTGACTATGTTATACCTTGATGTTTTTATTTTGGGGTCTATTCTATATGATGTTTGTTCAGCTTCTTGAATATATATTTTCTCATTCTTCATTATGCCGGGGATTTTTCTTTTAGTAATTCTTCCACAACCTTTTTGGTGCCTTTACTTGCTCCTTTCTGTTCTGGATTCTGATTATGCACATGTTATTTCTCTCGATGATCTCCCAAAGTATTCTTAGGTTTTCTTCTTTTTCCTTCCTTTTTGAGTCTGCTTTTTGCTCTAGTATATCAGTGGTGACAATTCTATTTTCTATAACATTGATTCTGTGTTTTGTCTCTTCAACTCTGTTCATGTGTTCCTCCATCATGTTGACAGCATCTGAAACATTGGTCCTCATAGTTTGAATTGTGGTTTCTTGTTTTTCCAGAGCCTCTAATGCCTCGTTTGTTTTATCTGCATTGTTTTGGATTTTTTTAAATTCCTCCTGGTTTTAGCATGCAATGTCCTGTAATTCTTCAAGTTTGTCTTTCACGCATTGTAAATATTCCATCATTGTTCTTTTAAATTCCTCATCATAAAGTTCCATCAGACTTTTTGGCTTCAGGAAATTCGTTGACACTGTGTTACTTTTGGGGGAGAATATCTTGCTTTGGGCTTGTGTAGAGTGTGAGATAGCCTGCTTCTTTCATGACATTTTTGTGGTAGAAAATTTCATTCCTGAGGCCATGATAGGTACTTGATCTGAAGTTACTGCTCCAGAAGATGGTTGATCAGATGCTAGCATGGATGCACATAGAGTGGGCACACATGCAGATGCACATGGGGTCGAGGGAGGCACACACACAGACACATGTGGGGGTAGGGCATGCTGGGGGACCTTAATGGAAAACCAGAGAGCCTTGGCTTTCCCCTTGAGAACTGGGTCTGCCACCCCAGTTGAACTCTAGCTGTCTCACTCCCTCCTGTTTAAGGTGATGTGGTCCTATGTGGTCAAACAATCATCAGTGACCTCCCTAAGTACCTCACTCAAATTCCTGCTGTTCTACTGACTCCTGGCAGGTGAGTCCCACCAGGGCTTGCTTCTCCTCACTAAGACTCACTGTTCCCCACCATGGCATGCTGCTCCTGTGGCTCCCAAACAAATTCTTTTAAAAATAGTTCTCACTCAAATTTCATCTATCCTGCTCACTCTGTGAGCATCGCTCTGTGTGCATCGCTCTGTGCAGGGGGGGGGGGTCTTTTTATCTCCTGCTCAATTTTTTTCTTTTGTGATGAGTCTGTTCAAGTGTTCTATATCCATCCATGTTGAGCATGACTTTCAAAGAATTTGTGCATCTCCTCCAGGTTTTCCAATTTATCAGAGTATGGTTTTTCATAATATTCTAGTATTATATATTTCCTCTGGTTGATTGTGATGTCATCTCTGTAATTTCTAATTGAGTTATTTGCGTCTTCTTTTTTTCTTTTGTTAAGTTTGCCAGTGGTTTGTCAATTTTATCCACCCTTTTGAACAAATAGCTCCTGGTCTTACTAATGTTTTTAATTGTTTTTCTGTTTTCTATCTCATTGATTTTCACTCTTATCCATGTACTTTCTTATCTTCCAGAGGCTGTATATTAGATTGTTGTTCTTTTTCTATTTGATGAAGGTGTTGAGTTAGATCATTGAATTTTCTTCTTCTTTCTTTCTTTTTTATGTGTCTGCCTATTGTTATGTACTTCTACCCACGGACGTCCTTAGCTGTATCTTAGAGGTTTTGTTACATTGTATCTTAATTTTTGTTTGTTTTAAGAAAATTTTTTATTTCATTCTTTATTTCTGTTATAACCCAATCATGTTCTAGCAGAGAATTATTTATTTTTCACATGGTTGGTTTTGTAAGCTTTACTGCACTGGTTAATTTCGAGTTTTATGGCATTATGATCTGAGAAGATATTCTATTATTTTAACGTTTTTTAATTTGTTGAGGCTTATTTTGTGTCATAATATGTAATACATTCTGGTGACTGTAGCATGCACACTTGAGAAGAAAGTGAATTGAGTTTTATTTGGGTGCAATACCCTGAATGCATCTACAAGTCAAGTTGGCTCACTGTGTTCTTTAGGGCCTCTGCATCTTTGTAAACTTTCTTTTGAGTTGACCTATCCTTTGGTGAGTATGGTGTTAATTGTGGTACTATCTATTTCTTTCTTCAATTTTGTTAACAGTTGTATGCATTTTGCAGGTTTATCATTTGGTACATAGAAGTTGAACAACATGTCTTCTTGATTTACTGCGTCTTTAATCATTATATAGTGCCCTTCTTTATCTTTTACAGTGATATTCATTCTAAAGTCTGTTTTATCAGACATTAGTGTTAACAGTCTTGCTTTTTTGTGGATGCCATTTGTATGGTATATTCTTTTCCAGCCTTTGATTTAGAGTCTCTCTCTTTTTCTTCGTTTCTTAGATGTGTCTCTTGTAGACAACATATTGATGGTCACTTTTTTCTTTAATCCATTCTGCTACTCTTTCTCTTGACTTGTGCATTTAGTCCACATTAAGTGTGATTATTGACAGGCCAGGATTTATCATTGCCGATTTGCTGTGTTTCTTTTTTGTTGCTTTTTGTTACTATGACCCATCCACTTTCCTCTGGTGTCTCTGTGTGAAGGATTTCCCTTAAAAGTTCTAGTATATTTGGTATTGTTTTCATAAATTCCTTATGTTCTTTCTTTTATGCAAAAAATGTGATTTCTCCTTTGTATTTGATGGAGAATTTTGCTGGGTATAGGATGCTCAACTGGAAATTGTTTTCTTTCAATATTACCATCCTGTTGTCTTCTTACATGCATGATTTCTACTGAAAATCAGAACTTAATAAAATTGATTTTCCTTTTTTAGATGTCTCTTTGTTTTTCTGATATTCTGTCTTTATCTTTGATTTTCATTATTTAAGTATGATATGTCTTGATGGTTTCCATTTTGAGTCTAGTCTATTTGGTGTTTACTGAGCTCCCTGAATATAGATTTCCTTGTTCTTCATAATAACTTAGACGTTTTCTTCTAGTATATCTTCGTAATTTTCTCAGTGATTTCCCTATCCCTCCTCTATTCTGGAATTCAAATCATATGTATATTATTCTTTTTTATATCATCATATATGATTCTAATGTTTTATTTATATCTGATCTCTGATTTTTCTTCTGGTATGTTTCCACTGAGGTTCTTGTCTTCCAGCTCACTGACTCTCTCTGTTCCATCTCTTCTGTTCTAATTTTTTGTCCTTCAAGTGTTGGATACTTCTGCCATTTCAGTCTTAATATTCTGGATTGTATTTTCATGTCTTTCTGTTATTTCTAGTACTGAGTTGGTGGTACCCTTTTTATCTTGTGATTATTTCTTAAGGTTTTGTACCTCTTTATCTATAGTTTCTATTCTTTCTTTCATTTTTTACATTTTCTTCTGTATCTGTGCAAGTTCCTCCTCATCAATATAATTTTTTTCTAGCTCCAGCTCTCCGGAGTGTTTGCTTTCTTAGTGGTTTATATTGCCTCTTCTATCATTTGTCCTTTCCTTTGTAGTTGTTTGAATATCAGCCGCCTTGAAGCTAGGATATTTATGATGTCTCTAATATTCTCGGCTTTCCCCCCCCCCACCCCCAAAGGCTTCATTTACTTTTTCACAGTGTTTGAAACTGCCTACTACTTTCTTGACACTATTTGATAATTGTTCATTCATTTTTGTTGTGTCTGCCAAAGTTGGTGGTGGTTCTTATCTTTTAATGTTACTAATTAGTTGCCAAGTTAAAATGTTCAGTCTATGGGGTGAGCTACTCAGTCTATTGTAAATAATTTCTGGGAAAATTTGCTTTTCCTAAAGTCCTTGAAGTTCTCTCTGTTCTGCTCTATAGCTCTAGAGGAATCTCACCTTGATGTAGTCTCCTGACACCAACGCTATAGGTCTCCGTCATGGGTGAAGTGGATGAGTGGTAGAGAGCAGGTGCTCTACTCAAGCAGTTTCTCATGCACCTTTTTTCCTAAAGCTTAATGTCTTCCTTTGTCTCTGGAGGGGCTTGAGATTAGAGATCAGGGCTCCCCACAAGCAATGAAAAGTGCTCACTGTCAGCACAGAGCCTCACCTTCCTCACCTTTTCTCCTGTAGCTTAATGTCTCCCTTTGTCCCTGGTGTGGTTGAAGACCAGGAAAGCCAGCTTAGGAAGCCTGTATGCAAAGTCTCTCAAATTAATCCTCTCTCACAGAGAGCTAAGAAAATTTTTTCCTCTGTATGAAGTTCTATATACTAAAGTCTCTTGTTCTGTTTGACCCCTGGGATAGCCCCACAGCCATGGAGGCAAGGGTCCCCCATAAGGCCAGGGACACCTCAGTTCCAACTCTCCACAAGCAATGAAGAGTGCTCCATCTCAGCACAGAGCTTTATCTTTGCTCCTGCATCTTTGTGTCTTCCTTTGTCTCTGGTCTGACAGGAGACCAGGACAGGCATCTCAGGCACCTTTTTGCAGAGGCTCTCAAGTCAGCCCCCTCTCACACAGAGCTAAGAAAATTCTTTCCTCTGCTTAAGTTCTATATACTGAAGTCTCTGGCCCTGTGTGGTTCCTGGGATGGCCTCACACGGATGATATTCTTGGTATCCTGCCCCGGCTCATCTGGTCATTGCTCATTAGTGTTGAAGGCCTCAAACCTGTTCTTAATATGGCTTTGAAATTCAGGTGGGATAAACTCAAGGTCGAATTTTGGTTCTTGTGGATTAGATTTCATTACCTTTAGCTTCAATTTGAACTTGCATATAAGTAGTTAATGATCTGTTTCAAAATTAGCACCTGGCCTACTTTTCACAAGTGTTAATCAACTTTCTCCAGTGATCATTTTCACAGCTGTAATTAATCTGATTCCTGTGCATACCATACTTAAGAAGCCTTTTAAAATATCAAATGATTGAAGTTTCTATGCTATCTTA
Source organism: Elephantulus edwardii (assembly GCF_000299155.1). NCBI lineage: Eukaryota > Metazoa > Chordata > Mammalia > Macroscelidea > Macroscelididae > Elephantulus > Elephantulus edwardii. The sequence continues at coordinate 2,609 of NW_006400184.1, read as the reverse complement.
GTATTTTGGACTAATAATCTCTTATCTTTACCTTTTTACTCTCCTTTATTTGAAATAGGGAGAGATCAATAGTTGCATATCAGTTGGTCACTCACAAGTGTTTAAGACCCTTTTTGCCACTCACCAAAGTAAGATGTAGAGCATTGTCTTGGACACTAATGTGCAAAGACCAGATGAGCTGTGGGAGCATATCAGGAATGTCATCCATGAAAGGTCATTAGAAAGATCAGGAAGAAAAGACAGAGAGGATGCCAGAAGAGACTGAATATTGCACCAAGTTGCCAAGAAGCCAAATAAAAAAGAATAAGGAAGTTAAGAAGCTGAACAGAAGATTTCAAAGGACAACTTGACAAGACAAAGGAAATTATTATGACAAAATACACAAAGAGCTGTAGCCAGAGAATCAAAAAGGCCAAACTAACTTGGGATTTCTTAAGCTGAAGGATGTGAAGAACAAATTCAAGAGTCTAGTTACAATACTTATATGCAGAATAATGACTGATACAGGATTTACCAAAGAAGATGGATGGAGTACACAGAGTCACTTTACCCAATAGAATTGGTTAACACAGAAGGATTTTATGAAGTAACATATGGTCAAGAGGCAATAGTGAAGGAGAACGTTCAAGCTGCTCTGAAGGGATTGGCAAAAAAAGGAACCCCAAATTGATGTAATACCTGGAATACCAATTTAAATATTTCAGAAAAAAGTTGCTGCCCTGGTATGCCCACCAAGGCGTGCCAAAAAATTTGAAAATTAGCCATCTGGCCAGGTGTCTGGAAAAGATCCATATCCCATTCCAAAAAAGGGTGTGGAAATTATTGAATAATATCACATGCAAGCAAAATCTTGCTGAATATTTTCATCAACAGAGAACTACAGAAGTACAAGCTTGATTTAGAAGAGGCTGTAGCACTAAGGACATCATTCCTCCTGTCAGATGGATCTTCACTGAAAGAAGAGACTACCAGAAGATTGTCTGTGTTTCACTGACTACACAAAGGCATTTGACTATGGGGATCACAGCTCCATTTTCCAGTTCTTCCCTGTACTTCCCTTATCCACTCACCCTTCTTTCCTATCTCTTCCTACCATCTAAGCTTTGTTGTTGTTGTTGCTGTTGTTGTCATGGCCCCTCAAGTTGACTATGGCTCATAATGATCCTATGAACAACAGATCTGAATTCTGCCCTATCCTTTGCCATCTTCATGATCTCTGTCGTACTCAAGCCCACTGTAGTGGTCACTGGGTCAACCTATCTCATTGAAGGTCTTCCTTTCTTCTTTGACCTACTTTTCCCCAGCATGATGTCTCTAAGGACTGGTTCTTCCTGAAAATTTGTCCAAAGTAAGTGAGACAAAGTTTCACTATCCTTGTCTCTAAAGAGTACTCTGATTCTACTTCTAAGACAGGTTTGCTTGTTCTTTTGGCAGACCACTGTTGTTGTTGTTATGTGCCGCCGAGTCGCTTGCGACTCATAGTGACCCTATCTACAACAGCCCTTAACTCTGTTCTGTCCTCTGCCGATTGCACTGTCTCCGACACTCCCATTCCAATTATCCCAGTCACTGAATCAATCCACCTCATAGAGGGCCTTCCCTTCCTGCGCAGTCCCTCCACCCTACCAAGCATAATGTCCTTCTCCAAGGACAGGTCTCTCCTCACAACATGTCCAAAGTATGTTAGACAGAACCTCGGAATCCTTGCCTCCAAGGAGCCACCCGGTTTAACCCTTTCCAGGATGAATCTGTTTGTTTTCCTAGCAGTCCATGGTATTCTCAGTACTCTTCTCCCGCACCACAGCTCAAAGGCATCAGTTCTCCTTCTATCCTCCTTGGTCATTGTCCAACTCTCTGATGCATAACAAGTGATTGTGAAGACCATGGCCTGTATCAAACGAACCTTAGTCTCCAGAGAGACACCATTGCTCTTCGGTACTTTAGAGAGTCCCTAACAGCAGCCTTTCCCATGGCAATGCGCCTTTTAATTTCCTGGCTACTGGTGCCAAGAGTGTTGACTGTGGAGCCAAGCAAACTAAAGCTGTGTACAATCTCAATCTCTTCACCATCCATGCTGATGCTGCCAATTGGTCCAGTGGTGAGAATCTTTGTCTTCTTAAGATGGTCAATATTTTTCTATTTTTTTCCTCAAACATCAGTTTGAAAGCATCAATCCATCTTTGGTCTGCTTTATTCACTGTCAAACTTGTAGATCATAAGAAGCAATTTAAGTGGACTTGAATCGGGACATACCCCTGCATCTCTGATCCACGACCCCCATCTTCAGGTACTGCATTGCTCCCCCCCCGACCCAGCTCATGCCCCCCCCAGCCAGCTCTGAACTTTGGGACTGGCCACGGGCTGTGCTCAGATGTAGTGAATGGTGGGAGTGGACTTGAATCGGGACACATCCCTGCAGCTCTGACCCACGACCAGGACTTAAAGAAAAGGGGGGGGGGAACCCAACAAAAACAAAAACGAAACAAAAAACCACACAGAAGAACAAAAAAATACAAACCATTTTTATAGCATATTTCAACAGCACTTGAAAAAGTTGTCCAATATTGAAGATTTCGTTTCTTTAGAATACAAACTGCTGTTTGGCCCTA
>NW_006400183.1:1093536-1104632 GCF_000299155.1 Elephantulus edwardii | reverse complement strand
ATGCGCTCGAAGATGTCGTTGACGAAGGAGTTCATGATGCCCATGGCCTTAGAGGAGATGCCGGTGTCGGGGTGGACCTGCTTCAGCACCTTGTACACGTACACCGAGTAGCTCTCCTTGCGGCTGCGCTTGCGCTTCTTGCCATCCTTCTTCTGCGCTTTGGTCACGGCCTTCTCGGAGCCCTTCTTCGGGGCAGGTGCGGACTTGGCTGGCTCAGGCATGGTTAAAAGAAAAAGAAGAAGGAAGATAGCAAAGGAGAATGAAGAAGCGGCTTAAACTACCTCTTTTTTTATACACAGCTCTTATGCAAATAAAGTCTGCGTTCGTGTCGTGTCTCATTGGTGGAAAGTGTTAGATTACGTAGACATCAACCGCGCCCAATCAAAATAAACGCACCTTCCAACGACAATTTTGACTGGTTAAAATAAAATAGTAAAGTTAGCCAATGGCATAGGTTCACTTTCGCGCTCTGCATTTTCTATCACTGAAAGAGCTCTTAATTTTAGCGTCTACTGTCTTTATTGAGACATCCTGTCTGGTCGTGGCAAGCAGGGTGGTAAGGCGCGCGCCAAGGCCAAGACTCGCTCTTCTAGGGCCGGTCTCCAATTCCCCGTGGGCAGAGTCCACGGCCTGCTCCGCAAAGGCAACTATGCCGAGCGGGTGGGCGCCGGCGCTCCGGTCTACCTGGCGGCGGTGCTGGAGTACCTGACGGCCGAGATCCTGGAGCTGGCGGGCAACGCGGCCCGCGACAACAAGAAGACGCGCATCATCCCGCGCCATCTGCAGCTGGCCATCCGCAACGACGAGGAGCTCAACAAGCTGCTGGGCCGCGTCACCATCGCGCAGGGCGACGTCCTGCCCAACATCCAGACCTTGTTGCTGCCTAAGAAGACCGAGCGCCACCACAAGGCCAAGGGAAAATAACTTCAATTCTGTCCAAACCAAAGGCTCTTTTCGCAGCCACCTACTCTGTCTTTTGAAGAGCTGGATCAAAGTTTCTTGTACATGATGCAATTTGCAGAAACGTCCAGTAGATGGCACCGTAAGCCTTGAGAGAAAAAAAATCAGTTGAATTTTGACCAATGAGCGGCCAGCGCGGATTTTTTTTTTTTAATAGTGAAAACAAGTTGAGATAATGAATGTGGGATGAAGGAAATTGGGAAAATTAAGGTTTTTCCTTCTAATGGGAGTTTGAGGACAATGTAGAGGGAGGGTCAAGTACACTGAAGCAGCTCCTGAAATTACTTTTCACATTTAGTAACATACTCAGCCTGTTAGAGTGCACAGCTTTTTTCCTAGGGCTATTTGGGTGGCTCTGAAAAGAGCCTTTGGGGTCGTCTATTTGTTAAAAGGTCAGCTTCCTACTTCTTTTTAGGAGCTGCCTTCTTAGCCTTTGCAGCTTTAGGCTTTGCTGCCTTAGGCTTGGAGGCTTTGGGCTTTGCAGCCTTCGGCTTCACAGCTTTTGGCTTAGAAGCCTTGGTAGCCTTTTTCGGTTTGGCAGCCGCCTTAGCTTTCTTTGGGCTCTTGGTCACTTTTTTAACACCCGCCGCCGCAGGCTTCTTTGCCTTTTTCGGGGTCTTCTTCACCGCCTTCTTTGTCCCTGCTGGCTTCTTGGTCTTCTTAGGCGTGGCCCCAGCGGGCTTCTTGGCCTTTGTAGCTCCAGCCTTCTTGGCTTTGGATTTAGCCTCGCCGGAGGCAGCCTTCTTGTTGAGCTTGAAGGAGCCAGAGGCGCCGGTGCCCTTGGTCTGAACCAGGGTACCTTTGTTCACCAGGCTCTTCAGCCCCAGTTTGATGCGGCTGTTGTTCTTCTCCACATCATAGCCACCGGCAGCCAGGGCTTTCTTAAGTGCTGCCAGGGACAGACCATTGCGCTCTTTGGAAGCGGCAACAGCCTTAGTGATCAGCTCTGAGACCGGAGGCCCGGTAGCCTTGCGCTTCGCAGCGCCACCAGCCGCCTTCTTGGCTGTCTTCTTCTTGGCAGGAGACTTTTCCACAGGGACCGGCGCAGCCGTCTCAGCAGGAGCCGTTTCCGACATGGTAATAGGAAGGGAGTACAAGAGGTTTCAAATCCAAGGAGAGCAAGTTTAGCAATGCACTCTGGCCCAGGCCTGAGGCTTATATAAGCCGGAGCTGCCCTGTGATTGGTGGAGCGTCTAATCCACCGCCCTGGGGCAGGCGCCACTCGGGTTTAGACTCTCAAATTGTGTTTGTTGGTTCCCTAAAGTTCATTAAATAAGAAAAACAACAGAACTGGATTTGACGTTTTACCGTGCCAAAAGAGGTAAAGGGCTTCCAGGTTCACAGACTTATTTGTCTTTTCCTGAAACCGTGTGCAAATGAGGAAAGATCCTGTAAAAATGCCTTTAGCATTGCAAATGGATTCACCCGGCTGTGGACATTGCGATAGTTTGTTGCACGTTGCAATAAATTTCTACTAAGTATCAAGCAAAAGATTTCTAAAAGGATTTGTCCAGGGGCTCAGCTTTTGATCTGAACCGGAGGAAAGACACTTAGTTTCTGGGGGTTGGTAGTAAATTTATTTCTAAGTGTGGGAAGTAACACAGACATAGTGCAGCTGGTCTCCTATGTCCCTAGTTAACTTACACAGACACTATTTAAAAACTGATTCTGCCTTCTTGGAGTTTCCACATGCTTATGTCATTATAAATTAGGAATTTTGCAGTTTGGAAAAACTCAATTGTCAAGGTGACTCTTCCACTTGCAGGAGATTCCAAAGCCCACATTATAATACAAATTTACATGTAATATGTTATGCTTTATCTCTTTGGTTCATAGGCAAAGCATTAAAATGACACATAAAAAATGCTTACTTCAGATAACTCACTTAGGGAAAAAATCCCTTAAACCTACTGACAATTATTTATTAGACTTCTGATAGCTCTCAGCATTTAAGTACACCTTTTTAGAGACTCATAGATCCAGTCAGGATTTCCAGCATTCTTAAACTGCCCCAACTTTGCTTTATGCCCATTAATAGTTAAAGAGTTGTATGGTCATGGAAAAAGATCTGAAATAGAAAGAAGACATCTGTGTCAAATTTATGAGCATTTGAGATCTGATAAATTAGTATTTTAGAAAGATACCCAGCAGGCTGTTTCAAGAAGCGTTGATTTGGAATAGAGGAACTGGGGATTACTGTTTCAGACTTCTGAAAAACGTCCAAGAGAGTGGAGACTATTAACACTGCAGTGGAGAATTTTGTTATCTTTATTTGAAAGAGTAAACTACCCATCAACAAATGAATGGATAGAAAAGCTGTGGTATATTCACACAATGGAATACTATGCTGCATTGAAAAACAAGGAACTCATGCAATATTATTCAAAATGGGTGACTCTGGAGGACATTATGCTGAGTGAAGTATCTCAGTCACAAAAGGACAAATACTGCATGGTGCCACTGTTGTAAAAGAGGGCTGACCTTGGGGTTGGGGAGAGACTGAGAAAGATGGGTTCAATAATGTATATTGCATTGAAACAGACGAGGGAGAAAACTGTTTAAAAGAGATATGTGATTAGGTATTTTTGTCATGACACGTCTAGAGCGAAGGCTACATGGTAGAGTGGACCTGGGGGAGGGTTTGTAAAACAATGAAAGAATTACTTTTCCAAGAGGGTAGTGTACTAGGGGGGAGGGTTGGGAGGGGAGAAAAGTGCAGCAATGGATGAATGGAAATCCAAAGTCTCTGTAAATTTTTGCTGTAATTAATAATAAATTTTAAAAAACATAAAAAAGAGTAAACTAAAGGTTTTAATACTAGTTTGATAGAGAAGGTTGAATGAGGATTTAAATATTGAAGTAATCAAGAAAATATGAAAATATGTGTATGCATATACTATAGAAAGATCACTGGGCTCTGTGGCAGAGATGTGTGTAGGTACTTAAGCTGCTAGCCCAAAGGCAGTTTGAATATATTAGGAGCTCTACAGAAGATAAGCAACCTGTTCCTGTGAAACTTGTGTCACAGTGACCTTATGTACAAAAGCCCTCAACTCTGCTTCATCTCATGCAAGGACTTCCTTTCCTGTGCTATTCCTCCACCCATCCAAGCATGATGTCCTACTCTAGGAATTGGTCCCTCCTGGCCAAATGCCCAAAATACGTGAGATGGAGTTTCAAAATCCTTGCCTCCAAAGGAGCACCCTGGTTTCACCCTCTCCAAGACAGTCTCTTGATAGTCCATGCTTTGTCCAATACTCTTCTCCAGCACCAGAGTCTCCAAAAATCTCCTGGAGGCTCAGCTACAAGTTCATTCGGGTGAGATGTCTGTTGAACAGCTCATTGATTGGGAATCTTTTTAAAACAACAACACAAATAGCATCTATGCACGTGAATATTATTGCATAAAACACAGAGACAGTAATCAAATTGTGTGTAAAGAAACTATGATCTGAGATGCTCAGTATCATCAGCCAGAACAAGGTCAACCACAGCATTGTGAGACATGTGCTTATAGGCAAATGATGTTATTACTGATGTCAGGTGAATCATGGCTAAAAGCAGAGATTAAAAAAACTATGCAAAGGGCAAAGCGTGGATTATATTGTGGATATTGAATATGTACTCTAGGACACTTAGTTGTGCTCATGTGAAATCTCTATATAGACCAAGAAACAATTATTTGAGCAGAACAGAGCAATTTTATAATTTTAAAATCGGGAAAATCATGTAGCCTGTGGCTTAAAAATTGGGAGGGGAAAAAAAAAATCTAGATACCAGTTGTATCCTTTTCTGAGGTTACTTTGTATCCTTAATCTCAATTCTTGACAATTTGAAGGTGTTCAAGTTGAGGGTGTGTGTGGGAAAACAAGTTTGAAGGAAAACTAGGAAAATAACAAATTTGATTTGCCTCAGCGCTATTTTCAACTTTCAAGATAGCTCCAGCCTAATAACTAGAATGCCACTTATGAAATTTTAAGTCTTGATCAGTTGTGTTAATCTGGCAAATAGCAACTTTACCTTTCCTACAGTTTCATGCTATTAACATGAATTTACAGCGAGAAATTTACCTGGGATATTCCAAGTGAACCTTTGAAAGCACCAACTCTTTTCATTGAAAACTGAGGGGCTCTGAAAAGAGCCTTTTTTTTTGGGGGGGGGAGGCTGAGGGGAGGGCATTCTACGCCCTCTCCCCACGGATGCGGCGGGCGAGCTGGATGTCTTTGGGCATAATAGTGACACGCTTGGCGTGGATGGCGCACAGGTTGGTGTCCTCAAAGAGCCCCACCAGGTAGGCTTCGCACGCCTCCTGCAGCGCCATAACAGCCGAGCTCTGGAAGCGCAGGTCAGTCTTGAAGTCCTGGGCGATCTCGCGCACCAGGCGCTGGAAGGGCAGCTTGCGGATCAGCAGCTCGGTGGATTTCTGGTAGCGCCGGATCTCGCGCAGCGCCACGGTGCCGGGCCGGTAGCGGTGGGGCTTCTTGACGCCGCCGGTGGCCGGCGCGCTCTTGCGGGCTGCCTTCGTGGCCAACTGCTTGCGCGGGGCCTTGCCGCCGGTGGACTTGCGGGCTGTCTGCTTGGTACGAGCCATGAGTGCAGTGGAACAAAAAAAGCAGAAGTGAAGACCTAGTCCTCGCAATATTTATAGCAACGCTCTGGTTCTGATTGGACACTTTGTAGCTGCTCCGCCCTAGCCTACTGGCCGAATTGGCTTCTGAATTAATCCTCGAATTAGCATAAAAAAATTTCCCGCTCACATTTCAATTTAGGTAATGCGCAAGAAAATGTTTTTAGAATGCTTTTTAGATTTTTCCATGTATCAGAATTCCAAAAGAACCTTGTACGTCTAGATAATCTAGATATGCCTTTCAATATTTTATTTCTTAAAAATGAATTGCAATTTTAGTGTATGTTTACAAAGCAATTCATTTTCATTCACGCATCCATACTTTCCTCCAACCTCGCTTCACTTTGTAACGCTTGTTCATAGCCTTTATTTTAAATGTTTCTCTGTTTTAGATGAAAGGTGACTAGATACATAATACTGAAAAAAGGAAAAAATGAGAATATTTAGTTGCAAATGGAGGACTTAACAATTGCTGGAAATGGAAACATTTAGTGTTGGGTGGCTAAGTATGGCCCACCGTTCAGCGGACATTATTAAACCGTGCTGTGTACAACTCTGGGTTCATTGTGTAAATGCGCTAACTGGACAATATTGCTTGCCATGGAGATGTAACCAATCCATAACTGACCTCCCACCACTAAACCAGGAGATGGCCCACCACACCTTTCTAGGAACCTTTCTTTGCGTTCAAATGGACAATTGTCACTAAGGTAGCGGAGAGTAAAAGGTACAAAGAATCATCGATTAAGGCGTCCGATTAAAATGGCCACGCTGTAAGCGCACATTGGGACAGCTAGCTTCTGCCAGGAAAGATAGGTTTGGAAGTGCAGAGCTCTTTCATAGATTTCGTGGGTGGCCCTTAGAAGGGCCTTTGGAAAGTAGTTTTGAAAGACGCGGGAGCATGGGAAAAACCGCTTAACCGCCGAAGCCGTAGAGAGTGCGACCCTGGCGCTTGAGCGCGTAGACCACGTCCATGGCGGTGACGGTCTTGCGCTTGGCGTGCTCGGTGTAGGTGACGGCGTCCCGGATCACGTTCTCCAGGAACACCTTCAGCACCCCGCGGGTCTCCTCGTAGATAAGACCGGAGATGCGCTTGACGCCGCCACGCCTGGCCAGGCGGCGGATGGCGGGCTTGGTGATGCCCTGGATGTTATCCCGTAGCACTTTGCGGTGGCGCTTGGCGCCCCCTTTTCCGAGACCTTTCCCACCTTTGCCACGACCAGACATGCTTGCAATCTGTAGGTAGACAGCGTCCAGAGACGCTGCCGTAGCCGTTTATATAGTAGTATATCGGACCTGTTTGAAGACCTCCACAGGCCAGCTGTAACAGTTTAACTCACAAAGGGCGGTGCTTAAACTCCTCTCAAAAAAACCGCGTTTGCCATTGGACTGCTGCTAGCTAGCGATTGGTCATTCAGGGGCCAACTGCTCTTCCTACCGTGCTTTGCGCCTTCCCGCCCATCAGTGTAGGCCCTTCTTTGTTCAAACCTAGTAGAGCAGTTTTGTGTTCCTAGTTAGCTCTTAGGTCGACTACCTCCCTGCTGGAATTGAATGGTCCATTTTCAGGAGGACCAAACTTATTTTCAGCTCTTCATCCGTCTGCTTCGTATACTAAGCATCATCCTCACAATGTCGCTTTAATTGGTGTGTTTTAAAATGTAATATAATCTTGAAAATAGGCTGACTTCCATTTTTGCTGTTTGATTTTAGCATCAAGGTGGGAGACCTTTACTTTAATAAAAATAATCATTCTTTCTCTACCCCTTTTCTTCTCTGTTGGGTCACCCTTCTTTGGAATGGGAACAAATAATAGATCTCTTCCAGTCAGTTTTGGTCACGTGGTTATTCTCCAGATTTCTTGGCACAACTTGGTGAGCACTTCCAGGGCAGCATCTGTTAGCTGAAATATCTCAATTGATATACCGTCTATACCTGGGGCCTTATTTTTTGCCTGAACAGCCTGAACTTCTTTCATCACCATAGGCTCTTGCTCATATGTTGTTGCATGAAATTCTTCTGTGTCTGCCAATTCCTTTCGATACAGTGACTCAGTATATTCTTTCCACCTTCTTTTAATACTTCCCGGATCATTAAATATTCTGCTGAAAGCATCCTTGATAATTGCAACTCGAGGTTTGAATTTGTTTTTCAGTTCCTTGAGTGTTCAAACCCTCAAACCTGTTCCTGAGATGGTTCTGAAATTCAGGTGGGATAGACTCAAAGTTATATTTTGGCTCCCGTGGATTTGGTTTACTTTTCCTCAGCTTCAGCTTGAACCTGCATACAAATAGTTGGTGGTCTGTTCCACAATCAGCTCCTGGCCTAGTTTTCACAGCTGATACTGAGCTTCTCCAGCAGTTCTTTGTGCAGATGTAATCGATCTGATTCCTATGCATACCATCAGGTGAAATCCATGTATATAACCTGCGTTTATGTCTCTTAAAAAATGTATTTTCTATGAATAAGTCATTAATTGTACAAGATTCATTCTCTGTCCAACTCCATTTCTGTCACCGAGTCCATGTTTTCCAACTACTAAATCTTCTTTTCTGTTCCCAACTTTTGCATTCCCATACGCCATTATTATCAATGCATCTTGATTGCATTTTCGGGCGATCTCCGATTGTAAAAGTTGGTAAAAATCTTCTATATCCTCTTCCTTGGCTCTGGTTGGTGCATATATCTGAATGATAGTGGTATTCACTGAATTTCCTTGTATGTGTATGGATATTATCCTGTCACTGACAAAATTGTACTTCAAGATGGATCTAGCAATGACTTTTTTTAACTATGAAAGCAACTCCATTTTTTCTCACCTTTTCATCTCCAGAGTAATATATCATATGATCATCCAACTCAAAATGCCCCATGCTAGTCCATCTCATCTCGCCAGTGTTTTATGCGTTCCATTTCTTCCTTAACAATATCTAATTTTCCTACATTCATGGTTCTCACATTCCATGTCCTAATCACTAGTGTCTGCTTACAACTGGTCTTCTACCTTTATATTTCCATACCTGAAAGCTCAACCTCAGTTGCCCTTTCTGTTATTTACATGTGTTCTGTTGAACAAAGGGTTTTCAGAGGCCTGCTATTTCAGAAGTGGATGGCCAGTCCTTCTTCCTAGTCTGTCTTAATCTGAATGTTCAGATTTAGAGAAGTATCAGACAGACCAGCATTTATAGAAAACAGTCAACACTCTGGCACCAGTAGCCAGGAAATTAAAAGGCATATTGCCATGGGAAAGTGTGCTGTTAGGGACCTCTCCAAAGTACTGAAGAGCAACGGTGTCTCTCTGGAGACTAAGGTGCATCTGATACAGACCATGATCTTTGCAATCACTTGTTATGTATCAGAGAGTCGGACAATGACCAAGGAGGACAGAAGAATTAATGCCTTTGAGCTGTGGTGCTGGAGAAGAGTATTGAAATCTACCATGGACTGCCACGAAAACAAACAGATTCATCCTGGAAAGGGTTAAACTGGGTGGCTCCTTGGAGGCAAGGATTCTGAGGCTCCGTCTAACATACTTCGGACATATTGTAAGGAGAGACCGGTCCTTGGAGAAGGACATCATGCTTGGGAGGGTGGAGGGACAGCACAGGAGGGGAAGGCTGTCTGTGAGGTGGATTGATTCAGTGACTGGGGTAATTGGGATGGGAGTGTCAGAGACAGTGTGATTGGCACAGGACAGAATAGAGTTTAGGGCTGTGTACATAGGGTCACTATGAGTCTCAAGCAACTCAACAGCACATAACAACAATCTCCCCAGCCACTTATTTGCGGAAGGCTGACTGATGTCCTGCCAGTCCAAAAACCGGGTCCAAATGCACCAGCTGCTCCATAGTAGAAGTGACAGGCAATCTGCTATAATGAGCAACTTGCTGAAGATTTACAAGGCCAGACAGCTGGAGAGTCAGCTGTAAATCAATTCCTACTTGATAGCAATGAATTTTGAGACTACCACCACTTTATCTCAGTTTGAAACCATTTAGAAAGTGAAGAAAGGATGTTTATCATGAACAGAATAAGCAACAAGCAAAGTACCCATTGGTTTAATTATGTTTATTTACTAATCCGTAGTGCACAATTTCACCTACGTTTAGTCACCTTTTTGACTTGGTAAAATACAGGCAGAATTATTTCCTACAGGTTGGTAAGTAAATACAGTGTTGTGGCTAGGTGCTGTCAAGTGGAGTAGGGCTCATTCGGGCTCTATGAACAACAGATCTGAACCCCGTCCTGTCCTATGCCATTCTCACAGTCTCTGACATAATTGATCCCATTACTACAGTCACTGTGTTAATGCATCTGGTTGAGGGGTTTTCTCTCTTTTGCTGACCCTCTACTGTTCTAAACATAATGTCCCTCTCCAAAGAACAGCCTTTCTTGGAAACATGCTCAAAATTTGAGAGAAGCTCTATCACCTTTGCCTCCAAGGAGATGTCTGGCTGCACCTTCAAGACATAAGTGTTTGTTCTTTTGATTATTGTTATAAGGTGCTGTTGAATTGAGTACAACTCAGTGAATCTATGGACAATAGATCTAAACCTCTTCCTAGCCTATGCCATCTGCACAACCTTTGACACACTTAAGGCCATTACTGCAATCACTTAGTCAATAATCCATCTGGTTGAGAATCTTCCTCACCATACCTTCACCTTTCCAAGCCTAATGTTGCTTTCCAATGAATAATATCTCTTAGCAACATGCCCAAAGTAGGTGAGAATGATCCTTCATCATCTTTTCCTCTAAGAAAAACTCTGACTACACCTTCTCCAGGATATATCTGTTTGTTCTTTTGGCAGTGAGAACCATATAAATCACCCCCTGTAACAACCACTCCTGAATGACAATGAAATAGGGGAAATGCTGTACCTGACTCTAGTGGATTCTGTACACTCTCAGCTAGGAAACCAGCTGTGCTCAGAAACCTCACCTTTTTAACTTACAATTTAAATTAAAAGTTCAGGTACCACAGATTATTTAATTCTAGGGAATAATGTTTTAAAAGACATTGTCTTGAGTTAACTTAATGCTGTTTGAAATTAACTCCCTTGGGCCCCATTTGCTTCCTGTATCAGATTCTGGTTCCAACCAGCTACTGCGCCCCCTTCCCCCCAAAAAGTGTTCTCTCTCCTATTTCATACTGGTTTGCTTACATTGTTTTATAAGTTTGTATACATTGTTTTTAACATCTTCTATTTTTCTTGAGTATCAGTTAAACCTGCATTTTGTATTTTATATATATATACTCAAATTCATTAGTTACTCCTTGAAAAAAAAATCTAGTTTTATTCTAGGGATAAATGACTCCTCAGATTTAATCTTCTATGTTGTTGTTGTTGTTATGTGCCGTCGAGTCGCCTGCGACTCAGAGCGACCCTATGTACAACAGCCCTAAACTCAGCTCTGTCCTGTGCCAATCGCACTGTCTCCGACACTCCCATCCCAATTATCCCAGTCACTGAATCAATCCACCTCATAGAGGGCCTTCCTCTCCTGCGCC
>NW_006400183.1:1083386-1090931 GCF_000299155.1 Elephantulus edwardii | reverse complement strand
ATCTTCTATAGAAATTCTTATTAAGACACTAAGAGACAAGAAAGATAGACTATCCAGGAAAGAAGGGAAATCATTTGCATTGTTTAGAAAGTATTCCACTGAATCATGGCCTCTCATTCCCAAGATTGGAGGACATTGCAAGTGGGATTCTGAAAAAGGGCCAAAGGTCATGACCAGGATGTCATTGTTATGTGCTGTCCAGTTCACCAGGACACACAGTGACCCTGTCAACAACAGATCTGGACCTTGCCCTATACCGTGCCATCCTGGTGATCTCCACCATTCTCAAGCCCTTTGTTACCGTGGCTGTGTCAGTCTATCTTGTTGGGGTTCTTCCTCTTTCTCCCATCATGCACCTTTCCCAACATGATGTCAGTTTCTAAGGACTGGCTCCCTCTGAAAACCCACCCAAAGCAGGTGAGGTGAAGCTTCACTGTCATTGCCTCTGAGGCTGTAACTTGATTACTCAGCACAGCTATGATTGAAACACACAATTCTTACAAGATTACTCCTGAGATTTCAGCCACAAGTCTACCTGACGGCTTAAACGATGACTCATGGGAATCACTAAGCAAATGTTGTTGGTTTTGTTATGTTCTGTCCAGTCGCTTGCAATTCATAGTGACCCTATGTACAACAGCTCTAAACCTTGCTCTGTCTTGAGCCAACCTCATTGTCTCTGATACACCTACCCTCATTACCCTAGTCACTAAGTCAATCCATCTTATCCAGGGTCTTCCTCTCTTGTGTGGTCCCTCCACCCTTCCAAGCTAATGTTCCTCTCCAAGGACTGGTTCTCTCCTTGCATCATGTCCAGAGTACGTCAGATGGAGTTTCAAAATCCTTGGCTCCATGGAGCAACCTGGTTTCACCTTTACCAGGATGAAACTGTTTTGTTCTCTTAGAAGTCCATGGTATATTCAACACTCTTCTTCAGCCCACAACTCAAAGGTATCAATTCTTCTTTTGTCATCCTTAGTCATGTCCAGCTCTCTGATGCATAGCAAGTAATTGTGAAGACTGTGGCTTGGATTAGGCACACCTTAGTCTTTAGACTGACATCATTGTTTTTCAGTACTCTGGAGAAGTCTCTGACAGCAGATTTTCTCAATGTAATTTGTCTTTTGATTTCCTGAGTACTGGTACCAAGAGTGTTGATTGTGCCTTAACCAAATTCCTGGATACTCCAACAAAACACTGGGTGGAAAACCCTTCCTTAGCTCACCTACCCTTCCAGGCTTACAGGTCTTAGAAACTTTCAAGTGGCATCTGAAACCCTATCTAGATTCAAAGTTGCACAAGAACTCTGCTACAGACCTCACTACAAGGTGGAACCAGTTCCAAGGCAGTGGTGTGGTTTTGTGTTGTTGGTTTTTTTGTTTTGTTGTTTCTTGCTGTCTATTGTCTTTCTTCAAGGAATAATTGTGTGGTATACAAGACTTTATTTTGGA
This sequence comes from Elephantulus edwardii, assembly GCF_000299155.1. Lineage (NCBI taxonomy): Eukaryota > Metazoa > Chordata > Mammalia > Macroscelidea > Macroscelididae > Elephantulus > Elephantulus edwardii. The sequence goes on along the minus strand of NW_006400183.1, from coordinate 1,089,480 downwards.
AATGTAATAAATACTCAGGACTGACATTCATACATATATACATACATGTTGTTGTTTTTGTTGTTGTTGTTATGTGTCGTCGAGTCGCTTGCGACTCAGTGACCCTATGTACAACAGCCCTAAACCCTGCTCTGTTCTGTGCCAATTGCACTCCTCTGACACACCCATGCTGATTACCCGTCACTGAACCAATCCACCTCATAGAGGGTCTTCCCTCTTTTGCCGTCCCTCCACCCTCCCAAGCATGATGTCCTTCTCCAAGGACTGGTCCCTCCTTACAACATGTCCAAAGTATGTCAGATGAAGCCCCAGAATCCTTGCCTCCAAGGAACAACCTGGTTTAACCCTTTCTGGGATGAATCTGTTTTCTTGGCAGTCCAGGGTACATTCAATACTCTTCTCCAGCACCACAGCTCCAAAGGCATCAATTTTCTTTCTATCCTCCCTAGTCACTGTCCAACTCTCTGATACATAACAAGTGATAGCCTGTATCAGACACAGCTTAGTCTCCAGAGTGACATCATTGCTCTTCAGTACCCTGGATAGGTCCCTAACAGCAGACTTTCCCATCGCAGTATGTTTTTTGATTTCCTGGCTACTGGTGCCAAGAGTGTTGACCATGGAGTCAAGCAGACTAAAGTTATTAACAATCTCAATCTCTTCACTATCCATCCTGATGCTGTCAATTGGTCCAGTGGTGAGTATCTTTGTCTTCTTGACATTGAGCCTCAATCCATACTGAAGGCTGCAGTTCTTGACTCTCTGCAGCAAGCATTTCAGGTTCTGCTCAGTTTCAGCAAGCAGGGTTGTGTCATCTGCATAACGCAGATTGTTAATAGATCTTCCACCAATCCTGACTCCACACTTCTCCTCATAGAGCAAGGTAGCCATGATAAGGCACACAAGTAAGATTTCACATTCATTTGTAACAGGGACTTAAAATTAACAATTACAACAGCAAAATTAGTTCAATGGTTAGAGGCCAACTCTCTAGACTTCAGGCTTTTACTTTTAACAAATGGTCTCTGGAGGAAGGCTGAGTCACAGACTCAGTGAAAATAGCATTAGCTTCCTTGTAGTTAGGATTCAAGGTCAGCTGTAGCAAACAGGATCTTTGGTCTATCATTGTCTTTTTCTCAGTGAGTGAACAGAGATTTAGAGCTTATGCATCTGAAAGCTGGACAATAAGGATGATAGACAAAGAATCAATACCTTTGTTCAAAATGTTGAGTACTGAATATCCCACAGATTATCAAATAAACAAACAGATATGTTTTGGAGAAGGTACAGCTAGAGTGCTCCTTGGACATACATATAGATGATTAAGCTTTGTCTCACATACATTAGGCATGTTGTAAGAAGGGGATATTCCTTGGAAAGGGACATCATGCTTGGAAAGGTAGAAGGTTGGCAAAAGAGAAGGAAGACCCTCAACAAGATAGATAGATAGATAGATGCAGAAACTGTGATAACAGGCTCAAGAGTGTCAGAAATGATGAGAATGACACAGGATAAGACAAGGGCCAGATCTGTCTTTCATAGGATTGCTATGAGTTATACTTGACTCGGTGGCATCTAACAACAACAACAATGAAACATAAAGAACTATCAAAATGTTCTCTTGACATTTCCTAAAATTACCACTTCTATACCAGCTGCTCTGCAGGAGAAAGATGGCAAATTTCCTCTTGTGAAATTTCCTGCCTGTGAAAACACACTGGAGGGTCCCCTATGGGTTGGTTTTAACTTGATGGTACATAAGAACAATAGGGATCTCTGAGGGACATCTAGTGTCCTTGTGGCAAGAAGCTGCACTTCAATCTTGAAGGCACGCAGTTCAAATCCAACAGCTGCTCTGCTAGAAAAGGAGGGAATTACACTGTTATACCTAAAGCTTCTTTGGCTGTTTGAATTCAAAAGTAGCTTCATGGAAGATAGATAGACAATCTCCTTCAGTGCAATTTATAGCCTTGGGAAACTCCCTGGTAGGTCAATGAATCAGTTTCAGTTTTACAACAATAAGTTAGATAATCAGATATATTGCTAGGTGTCAGTGAATTGATTAGGACTCATAGCAACTCTATGAACAGATGCCATCCTCATCTTCTCCATCATGCTCAAACCTATGGTTACAGTCACTGTGTCAATCCATCTATTGAAGGTCTTCCTCACTTTTATGAATGAGCCTTCTTTCCTCAGTTAGATGCCACTGCCAGAGAATTGGTCTCTCATGAAAACATGTCCAAAGTATATGAGACAAAGTTTCATTATCCATGTCTCCAGTGGGCTTCTTTGGAGCATTTTGGTTGCACTTCTAAAATAGATTTGTTTGTTCTTTTGGCAATGCATGGGATATTCAATACTATTTACCAATACCGTAATCTAAAAGTATTGATGCTTTCTTAGCTTCTTTATTTCATTGTCAAACTTTCACGTGCATATAAAGCAATGTGAAATATTTTGCTTGAGTCAGGCCCACTTAGGTCTTTTTTTTTTTTTAGACTGTAGAAATCCTTTATTAGCATTTAAATGGCAGCAGCTGTGGAATCGAAAAGCATAGTTAAAAGAGCCTTCTCTGCATTTTGAACTTAAAAGATTTTACACAAAAGGTTATTTGCCAGTTTATAAAATTTCAACAGCCTGGGCTGCCCTCTCTTCCCACAACCCTTTCTCCTCTCTCCACTTTTTTTTTCTTTCCTCTTCTTCCACAGTGATTAAATCTGTAAAGGACGCGGTCTCCATGCACTTAGTAATGCTAAAGGCAAGAATTGACCGGATCCATTTGACAACACAAAGATGCTCTCCCCTCAAACTGTGCATGAGCCCACTTAGGTCTTTAAACTGACATTTTTGCTCTTTTACATTTTAAAGAGATACTTAGTAACCGCTTTGAACATTGAAACACATCTTTTGATTTCTTGACTGTTGGTACCATGGATGTTGATGATGTTTCTAAAAAATGATTGACAACTTCAATATTTTTCTCATCTATAATCATAGTGCCTATCGGTCTGACAGTGAGATATTTTCATTTCTTTCTTGTTGTTGAAATGTAATCCATATAGAAGGCTTCAAATAAAAAAGAAAAAAATCTTCTAGTAGTCCATAGTTGACCTAGAACTTCATATCCTAGAAGATTCTAGGATTGTGTAGATGTTCTTAATGAGGAATTAACTTTTGCATCTCCTATTACAGAAAAACAGCCCTTAGCTGACTGTCCTGTGGGTTTTCAGAGGCAGTTATTCACCTGGGAGGAGATTGTTCATCCTTCTCCCATGGAGCCGCTAGTGGGATTCAAACCACATGGCTTTGGGTTTGCAGTGCAGCTTTTGATTTATCTGTTTAAATAGTGTTCCTTTTTTTTTAAGGCACTGGGGTTTTATCCAGATTTCCTTCTTTCCAAATTACTTTCAGCAGTTTCTGTTGTTATGTGCCATCGAGTCACTTGCAACTCACAATGACCCTATGTACAATAGCTCTAAATACCATTCTATCCTGTGCCAGCCTAGCCATCTCAAACGCACTCATTCCCACCACTCCAGTTACAGAATCAATCCATCTTATCGAAAGTCTTCCTCTCCTTTGCTGCCCCTCCACTCTGCCAAATATGATTTCCCTCTCCAAGGACCAGTCCCTCCTTGCAACATGCCCAAAGAATGTCAGATGAAACTTCAGAATCCTTGATTCCAACTAGCATTCCAGCTTCACCTTCTCCAGGACAAACCTGTTTGTTCTCCTAGCAGTCCATGGTATATTCAGCACTCTTCTCCAGCACCACAGCTCAAAGGCATCAGTTCTCTTTCTATCATCCCTATTCACTGTCCAACTCTCAGATGCATAGCACATAATTGCGAAGACTATAGGCCGGATCAGGCACACCTTAGTCTCCAACCTGACATCATTGCTCTTCAGTACTCTTGAGAGGTCCCTCACAGCTGACTTTCCCAATGCAATTCATCTCTTGATTTCTGGCTGCTGTTACCAAGAGTGTTGACTGTGGAGTCAAGTAAACTAAAACTGTTAACTATCTCAATCTCTTCACCATCCATACTGATGCTGCCAATTGGCCCAGACTCTTTGTTTTCTTGATGTTGAGCTTCAATCCATATAGGAGGCTGCAGTCATTTTCAGCAGAGATTACAGAAATAATTCTGAACCATTGTCTACCAGCCCTGAGCTGATTCCTAATATTTAGGTACTGATTATTTTTGTTTTGTTTGAAAAATCAGTCTAACATCCAAAAGCTAGTAAGGAAGTAGCTCACACTCTGTCTGAGTCTTGGGGACTATTTTCAGAGTCATAGTCATATATTAAATACACTTGTGAAGACATTTTGGAATCTGTAAAACCAAAATCAATCCCATCACTGTGGTGGGTGGATTTCAACTGCCAACCTTTGATTTAGTAGCCCAACATATATATTATGTCACTAGAGTTCTTTTGAAAGTGATCTGATAGCATAGACTATAGAGAGCTTCACTACTACCTCAAGGGGTATATGTCTGTCTGGTGGTTAGAATCTACCAGGGACTCTTGAAGAAGAAGATAGATAATATCTTCTTGTATATTTAGTCTTGAAATCCCAATGGAAAGTCAACTCTGAGTTCTGAGTTGATGTCAATGAGTGAGAGAAGGCCTCTTTGGAAACTCTAAGCTTATAATTATTGTTGTGTATCATCAACCCACCATAGAAATAGAAATGTTGATGGCTAGACAATTTCAAGATCTATCCTAAATACAACATTGTGAGTGATAGGATACAAAGCAAATGCACACAAGAGAGACCTGTTAATACAACTATTATTCAAATATATGCACCAACACTTAAAGCCAAAGATTAAGAGATTGGAGATCTCTACCAGCTGAAAAGTTAGAAATTTATCAAGCATGTATTCAAGATGCATTAATAATTATTTGGGAACTGGAACTCAAAAGTTGTAAAGGAGAAGGGAATGGTAAGAAAGTACTGCAGAATGGTGACAGAAATAAACTGGAGTTAGAAAAATGATCGATTTTGTGTGCCTGATGATTTTTCTCACCCAGCAAATATCTTTTTTAAAAAGCACAAAGGGTGCCTTTACATGTGGACCTCAAGTGATGGACTGCACAGGAGTCAGATTGACTACATCTGTGGAAAGAATCGTCAGAGAACCACAATAACAACACTTAAAACAAGACATGCTGCCAATTATGGAACAGACCATCAATGATTCATGGGTAAACTCATATTGAAGCTGAAGAGAATTAAAATGAGTCCACAGGAACCAAATTACAATCTTGAGTCTGTCCCATTTAATCAAAGAACCATCTCAAAACAGGCTTAAGGTATTGAAGACCAGAGGAACTGTGGGAGGATAATATCAAGGATATTATTCATGAAAAGAGCGAAAGGTCATTATAAAGATGGAGGGGAAAGACAAAACCAAAATGGTGATGGCAAATTGCTTCTTGTCTCTTCAATGATTGGTTCTAATCTTCTGAAGAACCAGTGTTAAGAGGTTTTTATTAATCTTTTTCAAGGAAACTTGTTTTCCCCCGCATTTTTTATCTACCTGATTGTGCTCATGCAAAGCCTATTCTTGGGCCAAGCATCAGTCTTAGGAACAGAGCAGGAAAATACTGCATGATTCAAAATCAGTAAGAAAGTGCGTTGGGGATTCATTTTGTCCCCATAACTTTTCAATCTTTATGCAGAACAGATAATTCAGGAAGCAGGGCTTTATCAGGAGGAATATGGCATCAGGAATGGAGAAAGACTCACCAACAACCTATGTTATGCATTTGACATGACCTTCCTTGCTGAAACTAAGGAGAATCTAAAGCATTTGCTGTCAAAGGTCAAGGACTATAGTCTGCTATATGGATTGAAGGTCAATATGAAGAAAATTCTCACCACTGGACCAACTGGCAGCATCATGTTAGATGTAGAAGAGATTAAGATTGTTAAAGTTTTTCTTTGTTTGGTTGGGTTTTTTTAGTGGGTTTTCTTTTCTTTTATTATTAAATTTTATTAGTTTTAATGAACATTTACAGAGATTTTGGGTTTTCATTCATTCATTGTTGCACTGTTTTCTCCACCCTCCTCCCCAGTTTG
>NW_006400183.1:1076911-1082491 GCF_000299155.1 Elephantulus edwardii | reverse complement strand
CATAATGTTCTCCAGAGTCAACCATTTTGAATAATATTGCATGAGTTCCTTGTTTTTCAATGCAGCATAGTATTCCATTGTGCGAATATACCACAGCTTTTCTAGCCATTCGTTTGTTGATGGGCACTTAGGTTGTTTCCAAGTTTTAGCTTGCTTAGTTCCACAATTGACACTCTTGGCAGCAGCAGTCAGGAAATCAAAAGATCAATTGCATTAGGAAAATCTACTTCCAAGGATCCCTCCAGAAAGCTAAAGAGCAATGACGTCAATTTAGAGACTAAGGTGTGCCTGATCCAGGGCATGGTCTTTGCAATTACTTATTATGCATCAGAGAGCTGGACAATGACCAAAGATGACAGAAGAAGAATCAATGTCTTTGAGTTGTGATGCTGGAAAAGAATGAACATACCATGAACTTCCAAGAGCACAAACAGATCTGTCCTTGAAAATAAGCTGCTCCTTGGAGGCAATGGTTTTTGAGGCTTTATCTCACATACGTTGGGCATGTTACCAGAAGACACCATCCTTGGAAAAAGACATCATATTTGGATGTGTGGAGAGATAGCACAGAAGGGCCAACCCCCCTCCCCGATAAGAAAGACTGACAATAACTGGGGTAATGAGTGTAAGTGTGTCTGAGACAGTGAGATTAGCTCAGGATAGGGCAGAGCTCAGATCTACTGTGCATAGGTTCACTATGAGTTGTAGTTGACTCGATGGCACAAAACAATGACCTATGTCTCACATATTTTGGGCATATTGATAGGGGGACCAATCCTTTGAAAAGGACATCATGACTGAAAATGTCAAGGGTCAGCAAAAGAGAGGAAGACCCTAAACAGGACATAAGAGCCTTAACAATGAATTTGAGTATATTAGAGATGATGAGGATGGTACAGAATAGGGCAAGGTTCAGGTCCATGGTTATAGCGTTGCCAGAGCCACACTTGGTATCACCTAACAACAACAGGATTTTGAAACCCTATCTCACATATTTTGGGCATATTGCCAGGAGGGACCAGTCTTTGGAGAAGGACATCATATATGAAAGAGAAGGCGGTTAGGGCAAGAGAGGAAAACCCTGGATAAGATGAATTGACACAGTGACTATATCGATGGTTCAGGTATATCAGAGACACTGAAATTGGCTCAGCATAGGGCAGAGTTCAGGGCTTTGGTTTGCTCATGGGGCCACTATGAGCCATAATACACAATAGCATGTAACAATGACAACATGCTTATTCAAGAATCACAGACACACAATCTACATGCATACACATGCATGTGACATGGTGCTTTGCAATTTCTTTTTTCACTTAACATGGTTTGGACATTTTTCTATGTCAACATTCATATTTCACACTTTCACAAGGCCACATATTTTATTGCAGAGATGTTGCTGTTGTTGTCAGGAGTTATTTGGTCAACTATTACCATAAAAATAACAGCTCTGAACCTAGCAATTCCACTACTGGGAATATACCCTAAAGAAACTGCCACCCAAGTAGATATATGCACACCCATGTTTATTGCTGCTTTGTTCACAATAGCAAAGAATTGGAAACAACCCAAGTACCCATCAAAAAACAAATGGTTAGAGCAGCTGTGGTAGAATCACACAATGGAACACTATGCTACATTGAAAAACAAGGAATTCATGAATTATTATACAAAATGGGTGATCCCGGAGGACATTATGCTGAGTGAAATATCTCAATCACAAAAAGACAGATACAACATAATGCCACTGTTATAAAACAGGACTGACATGGCGGCTGGGAGGAAACTAAGAAAAGAGGGGATAAATAAAACGAACTAGGGAGAGAACTGTATAAAAGGAATATATGATTAGGTATTATTGGCATGACAAGAGTCCAGAATAAGAGCTGCATAGTAAAGTGGTTGGGGGTAGGGGGGTAAAAAGGTTTTGGGGTGAGGGAGAGGACAGGGAGGAAAATATGCAACAATGAATGATTGGAAACCCAAGTTCTTTATAAACTTTCATTAAAATATCAATTTAAAAAAGGGTAAAAAAACAAATTTGCTTCTGCTGTTTTGTGGGGGCACCATAATTCAGAGTGGATGCTACCTAACACCATTCATCAGTAAAGAGCCCTGGCACCCAGTGCCCAAAGAAGCTGTTAATTGAAAGGAGGGCAGTTTGAATCTGCTGCTCCATGGGAGAAAGATATACAGTCTCCTTCTATAAAGAGTTACAGCCTTAGAAATCTGATGGGAGTTGCCATGATAAATTAATTTGATGGCAGTGAATTTGGTTTGAGGCTATCCTTCACTTGCCCTGGAGACATGGTAGATTACATCTGCTCAGTGAAAGGTCAAACCCACCAGCTACTCTGAGGGAAAAAAGCCAATGAGGCATCTCCTCCCAAGAAGATTTATAGATTCAATAACTAATGGGGGATGGAGTAATCAAATAGTTTTTTTTTATTGTTTTATTTGCTTTTTTATTCTTTAAAAAAATAGTTAAGAAAAAGCAAAAGTCATAGATTGGGAGAAAATAGATGCACTATTTTCTGATAAAGAACTGTATCCACCTGTTTCTTTTTCTCTACTACTTTTCTCTTTATGCCTTTCTATTTCTCTATCTCTCTTTCTGTGTCTCTCCCTACTCCCCTTTCCCTCTCTCTTTCTCGTTTCTCTTTATCTATTTTTAAATAACAGATGTAGCTCTGGATGGACTCACCAGTCTATTTGGCTGACAGCTGTCTGGCCAACTGACTTGAAGAGACATGTATTTATTCCCATTCTCAAGAAAGGTGACCCAACAGAATGTGGCAATTATAGAACAATATCATATGCAAACAAAATATTCCTGAAGATCATCCAAAAACTGCTAGAACAGTATATTTACAGGTAATTGCCTGAAGTTCAACAGGGTTTAGGAGAGTTCATGGCACCAGGGATATTGCTGATGTCAGGTGGATCCTGGTGGAAAGCAGAGAATATCAGGATGTCTATTTGTGTTTAATTGTCTATACAAAGGCATTTTACTCTGTAGATCATAACATATTATGGCTAATATTAAGAAAAATGGAAATCTCATTACATTAATTGTGCTCATAAGAAATCTATACCTAAAGAGTTGTCCAAATGGAGCAAGGGACCAGAGTGTGGTTTAAAGTAAGGAAGGTTTTGCATCAGGGATATATCCTTTTTCCATAGTTATTCAATCTGTACACTGAGTAAATAAATCGTGAAGTTGGACTTGAAGAGGAACGTGGCATCAGGATTGAAGGAAGATTCATCAACAACCTGCATTATACAGGTGACACAATCTTGCTTGCTGAAAGTGAGGAGAACTTGAAGTGCTGCTGCACAAAATCAAGAATTACAGCCTTCAATCTCAAAATCAAGAAAACAAAGGTCCTCCCTACAGGGCCAACAGTCAACATTATGAGAAATGGAGAAAGGATTGAAGTTGTCAAAGATTTAATCTTGCTTGGATCATCAACCAAAACTCTTGGTACCAGCACTAAGGAAATCAGGAGACTTATTGCACTAGGCAAATCAACTGTCAGGGATCACTCCTAAATACTAATATTAGTTTGAAGACTATGGTGCACCTGATTCAGGCTATGGTTTTCTCCATTACTTGCTATACACTAGAGAGCTGGAAAATGAATAAGGGTGACAGAAGATGAATTGATATCTTTGCACTGTGGCACGGGAGAAAAAGTACTGAACTTCCCATGGACTGTCAAAATAACAAACAATATGTTTTGAAAAAAAATTCAGCCAGACTGCTCCTTGCAGGTAAAGGTGACAAAGATTCATCTCTCACACTTGTTGGTAGGCAAGGCTTTTCCTTGGAAAAGGATTATCATGATTGGAAAGATGTAGAGTCAGTGAAGAAAAGGAAGGTTCCCAATAAGATGGATAGATAGTGACTGCAGCAATAGGCTCATGTATATCAGAGTTGAGGAAAGCATAAGATAGGAAAGGATTCAGATCTGTTGTTCACAGGGTTGCTGAATCTTACTCAACTCAGTGACATGTAACATTAGAAGTGTCTAGGATGAAATGTGTAAGACATTAGTGCGCTCAATAAAAAGCTTATATTGAGTGGAATCATTTCCTGTCTAAAAGTGAAAGCAAATTAAAAGGGGTATTGAAATTTTAAAATAGGACACAATTTAAAATTACTGTGTAGGAAATAGAAGATCACCTTGTCTTTGAGCTAAAACTACTCATACTTATGAAGTACAACTATTTTAAGTACAATTGGGTTGAGTTCTCTCTGTAAATTATGAACCTGTCCTTTGGGAACTTCAAGGAACAAATAAAATATGTGAATAACTTAGTGACTTTAAAACAAGATAGCATTAATTCATTCATGCATTCACCAAGTATTGAGATACCTATGCTGTGATCTGAAACCTTTTGGCAAACTTTAATTTTCCAAAACTTAGAAAAGCACCTTAAGGAAATGTAATGTGAGGTAGTGTACTTTTGTAGACCAAGTCATTTTGTCCTTTGAAATTACAAACGTAGAACCTTCAGTCACTTTAACAAAAGTTTGTAAGTTATGAACTCAATCTGGAAAATACTGTGTGTGTTTGCAGCTACTTTCAGTGGTAAAGTGAGTGGCTCTTAAAAGAGCCTTTGGGGAAAGGAAAAAATTTGAAGGGTGTAGCAGTTTATGCCCTCTCCCCGCGGATGCGGCGGGCGAGCTGGATGTCTTTGGGCATGATGGTGACACGCTTTGCGTGAATGGCGCACAGGTTGGTGTCCTCAAAGAGCCCCACCAGGTAGGCCTCACACGCCTCCTGCAACGCCATGACGGCCGAACTCTGGAAGCGCAGGTCAGTCTTGAAGTCCTGGGCGATCTCGCGCACCAGGCGCTGGAAGGGCAGCTTGCGGATCAGCAGCTCGGTGGACTTCTGGTAGCGCCGGATCTCGCGCAGCGCCACGGTGCCGGGCCGGTAACGGTGGGGCTTCTTGACGCCGCCGGTGGCCGGCGCGCTCTTGCGGGCTGCCTTCGTGGCCAACTGCTTGCGCGGAGCCTTGCCGCCGGTGGACTTGCGAGCTGTCTGCTTGGTACGAGCCATTATGAAACCGAGAAAGCAGCCAGAAGCGAAAGAACTGCTACTGGGACCAGAATTTATACTATTGCTCCACTCCTGATTGGTCAAAATTGTTGTGTCAGTATCTGATTGGTTCTCTCGTCAATCTTCATTTGCTTTGTTCCACCTTCTCTGCATGCTTTTGTTTCTCTATTAATTTTACTTTTGCTTTAAAGTTTTTTTTTACAGAAAAGAATTACTGCGGCATTTCATCTTGTTCGGTTTTACAATGCTCCCTCCAGTGAAGAGAGAATGGTCAGTTACTTGGGGGTGTGTGTAAATCTGTCAAGGACTTTTTAAAAATTGTATTAGGTTTAATAACATTTAATCGTGCTAATGCGAAACCTATACTTGGACCAAGAGGCAGTCGTCAGAACAGAGCAGGGCAACACTGCATGGTTCAAAATTGGGAAGAGTGTACGTCAGGGATGTGTCCTATCTCCATACCTTTTCAACCTGTATGCAGAGCAGATTATCCGAGAGGCTGGGCTCCATG
>NW_006400183.1:1063591-1076196 GCF_000299155.1 Elephantulus edwardii | reverse complement strand
GGATGGGTGTGTCAGAGGCAATGAGATTGGCACAGGATAGAGCACGGTTTAGGGCTGTTGTACATAGGGTCGCTATGAGTCGCAAACGACTCGACGGCACGTAACAACAATTAATTTTAATGAACGTTTAGGGAGTTTGGATTTCCATTCATTCATTTTTGCATTTTACGTATCTTCATTTCCTTTGTCCCTGAAGAATTTTGTGTCGAGCTCTACATACATTTAAAGACCATACCAAGACTCTACCTACACAAAGATGCTTTTAAAAGTAGATTTGGAAGGTTTCTATCGGGGGCAGAGGAACTGTGTTCAGTATGGGATTGAGAAAACTAAATGTGTGGACAATGTAATGTTGCCAATGACTTGGATCCCGATGATTTTGATGCTGATAGGACATAGCCTGTACGTGGGCTACATAGGATGTATCAATATGATAGATTTTAAAAGATCGACGAATGACTTCTATTAAAAGTGGAGAGCGCTCAAATTTTGGATTAGGGTTGATCTCAGCTAACCAAAGGGCCATGAGCTGTGTACCAGAGTCGGAAGAGAGCCTCCAACGGGTGCTTAGAGGCAATCACTGCCCATCTCCTTCCGCGGAGGACTCTTGAATTCAGACCTCGAACTAACTTACTTATCGTAAGCCACCTGAGCCAGGGCGATCGGATTCTAACAAATACTCCATTAGGCCTAACACTTTTTCTTTGGCGCAAAAGGGTACAAGTTTACTTTTTCTGTTTGACAAATGCAACTGGGGCACTTTAGACATTGCAAAACATTGTAAGACAGCAAAGTAATGTTTTATGACGTTAATTTCAGCTAGATACTTAGGTTTATGAAGAGTAAGTGTTCAGTTCTTTCAAAGAAACGGTGGATGGCTCTGAAAAGAGCCTTTGGTTTTTAATGTATGCCCAGACTTTACTTGCCCTTGGCCTTGTGGTGGCTCTCGGTCTTCTTGGGCAGCAACACGGCCTGGATGTTGGGCAACACACCGCCCTGCGCGATGGTGACTTTTCCCAGGAGCTTGTTGAGCTCCTCATCGTTGCGGATGGCCAGCTGCAGATGGCGCGGGATGATGCGCGTCTTCTTGTTGTCGCGGGCCGCGTTACCCGCTAGCTCCAAGATCTCGGCCGTCAGATACTCTAGCACCGCCGCCAAGTAGACCGGAGCGCCGGCGCCCACCCGCTCGGCATAGTTGCCTTTGCGGAGCAGACGGTGGACTCTGCCCACAGGGAACTGGAGACCGGCCCTAGAAGAGCGAGTCTTGGCCTTAGCGCGCGCCTTACCGCCCTGCTTGCCACGTCCAGACATGACGCTACAGTGTAGATCTCAGCGAAGTGAGTGAAACCTAACTGCAAACACCTATCTTTTATAGATACCTGTCGCTACAGTTAGTCTGGGCGCGAAAATAAAGCTAAGCCATTGGCCAAAACGTAGTTTTATTTCAACCAACGGAAACACAGTTTGCTTAAAAAAATTATCATATTCTGATTGGACCAAATTGTCGTTGAGCCACCAATTAGGGAAACTTTTACTCATCCTTATTTGCATCTTACTTTATAAATAAGCCAGCAACTCTACAGATCTGTCTTTTCCTTAAAGTGAGGAGTCAAGTCATTATGCCTGAGCCAGCCAAGTCCGCTCCCGCCCCGAAGAAGGGCTCCAAGAAGGCCGTGACCAAGGCGCAGAAGAAGGATGGCAAGAAGCGCAAGCGCAGCCGCAAGGAGAGCTACTCGGTGTACGTGTACAAGGTGCTGAAGCAGGTCCACCCCGACACCGGCATCTCCTCTAAGGCCATGGGCATCATGAACTCCTTCGTCAACGACATCTTCGAGCGCATCGCCGGTGAGGCGTCCCGCCTGGCGCATTACAACAAGCGCTCCACCATCACGTCGCGGGAGATCCAGACGGCCGTGCGCTTGCTGCTACCCGGGGAGCTGGCCAAGCACGCCGTGTCCGAGGGCACCAAGGCCGTCACCAAGTACACTAGCGCCAAGTGAGCTGCTTTTCTACTTAACAAACCCAAAGGCTCTTTTCAGAGCCACTCACCACTTCCTGAAAGTAACTGGTACACTTTTCCCCATAGTTTCTTGTGAATAGGGGGATGCATTTTTGATATTTGAAGAAAAGCGCACAGAAAGATGCACCAACACATTCCTTACCTTGTACCATACTTACCCAGTACTACTTTTCCCCTTAGGAGCTCTTTGACTCTTCCAGTTTTCGCCTCGTTGCGAAAGCAAATTTTTCTCTTTATTCCTTTTTTTAAATTTATTTTTTAATTATTAATTTCAATGAAAATATACAGACTTTGGATTTCCATATATTCATTGTTGCACTTTCCTCCCAACCTTCCCCTCCTCCCTCCCTTTCTTTGAATGATGGCTCTAACTGTGGTCAGCGGCAGTATTTGAAAACCCCACCATGGGCTGCAATTGGCCAATCTTGTCATTGGGGTTTTGGTTTAGAACATTTCAATTTAGAATGCTGAATTAACTGCGAGAACTTCCGGAACTCAGCAGTCAGAAGACAGTCTTTTCAATGTTGAACTCTTTAAGAAACTTTTCTCTTGGGTGAGTTTGAATCAGGGGAACGCTGCTAAGTAAGTCCGCAGTGCAACTTGCAATTTAACAGTGGGGCTGAACAGTGTTTCTATCAGGCAGTGAGGCTAGGTTTGGAGCTGCTTTCAGATTCATTGCTAGGAATTAGAAATTAAGGTTCATAGAAAAAAGCAAAACCCAGAGAAGGCCACAGGTGTAGGAGAGGGGAGCAAGTAAGAAATACTAGGGCATGGAGATTTCCAAGGCACGATGAGATACTTTTCAAGTAAATTAAAATCCTTCAACTCCCACTCCACCCATTTTAGTAGCACTCAAATTATCTATCTTCCATTACACAGGCCTCACCATTTCCAGTCACCTCGTCATTCTCTTCCTTAAGGAACTGATTAATACTGTAAATATATTTTCCTCCCAAACATCATCATCATCAATAATACAAACATTCCATCCTAATTTCAAGCTTCCACCCTCACCTCCAAACCTCAACTCTTCCCCAACCCCAAAACTTAACCCTGTCCTCACCCTCAATGGTTTCCTTGTATGTTTTATTATCTCTTCCCTTTAAGTTGGGCATGTGGTGGTTTGTTGTGTTCCATCCTGTCAGAACCGACCTACAGCCGAACTTCTAGCGGCTTTTCCGAGACTTATAATAGCACCAGAGAAGATCACTCATCCTTCGCCCGAAAGTGGGGATGCAGGCCCTTTAAACTGAGGAATAAAGATTCCCTTATTTTGGATGCGCAATCTTGTTTCATCTAACAAGCAATGGACTCCCTCCATGTAAAATTGCGAGTTTGTAGTTCACTTCCCTGACCTACAACAACTCAGCAGTTTCTGCAGTCTCTGAGGCTCGCCACCGTAGGAGCTGGGGACAGAGGCCACCAACAGGCCGCACCTTGTGTTTGCATTAATTTTAGTCTTTGCTCCCTTCTCTCGTCGCATTTAAGAGATTGGACACAATAACTAGGGTATGGTTATTGCGTTCTTCTCTGCCATCTTGTGGCGAAAAAGCAGAATGGCCTCCAAGGTATTGTGATTTCTAGACCCATTTTTTAATTTTTTATTTTACTTTTTACATAACTATGATTTGATTAAAAGTTTACAAAGCAAATAAATTCTTCATGTGTACCCATTTACATTTTGTTCTACAGGTCGGTTTTTTTCCATACTTACAACGTAATCACACTCTCATCTCTTCTGTATTTGATTTCTGAAAATTCATCTGTACCTTGGTGTCTTCCCTTTCTTAAGTAGTATTGTGCTGATGGGCCCTTACTCATTTTCCTCCACCCACCCCTTAGTTATTGCTTTTCCTTTCATCTATCTTAATATATGTCTTCATTGAGTTCAAATTTAGAAGGGAAAGTTCTTCAGTATAAGTACTCACACAAAGATCAAAATACTGCCTAGGAGTCAAGCTGAAAGGCATCAAATTATTGTTTCGAGGAAACGTTTCCCAGGCAATGAACAGTGCTGTATCCAGAAGCGGCCGTGTGGACTCATTCTTGAATCTGCAATGAGGCCCAATAGCGAAGATGGTCATACAGGGCTAGAGGATGTACACTCTGGCTTATACTTCTTGTGTGCAATAGAGCTGGAACCAGCCCATAGCTGACCCTCAGGTGGGTTTTCAGAGGCTTTGCCCAGCCTTCTCCCCTGGAGCAGTTGGTGTCCTTGAACCTATTGCCTTTGGGTTACAGCTTCTTACCACTAGTCCGCCAGAGCTCACTAGACTCATGCTAGCTAGGTAATATTCAGATCATATGTCAGTGAAAGGAAGGACATGAAGCCACCAAGATCCCAAACGCGCCCAAACCTCAAGCAGCAGAGTCACAGGAAGGAAAAAATAGCTGAAGTTAACTAAAGAAAAAGACAAATCATCATTTTAGCCCAGTTAAACTCTAACTTAGTTATACTCAGAATTAGTAATTTTTGAGGGCTTTTGCAACTTTTCATACAATCTATTATCTATATACTAATTTTTAGTCTCCTCTCCCTCCCTTCCCATAAGTGTTAACCATCCAAATAATGATTCTGTAGACTAATTTTAAATGTTTTCTTTCCAGGTGCCACTTTCTACTGACAATTTGTAGAGTAGAACTACCATGTCTATTTTCTCTTAACTGCTGGATTTAAACTAGTTTCTCTAAGACTCACTCGTGGACCGTGTGTAAATGCATTGGTGCATGTGGTTAGGGGGAGAGAAATTGTAGTATATTAAAGTTTTTGCAGCTTAGAGAGAACTGTCATCATCATCATCACCACAACAACTAAAATACTTTGCTAGTAATAACAGTAATAATAAAAACAAGATACTTTTTACCTTAGAGTAAAAAAAAAAAAAGCTTACACAACTTGGTTTGTAGTTCTAGTCCTCAAATAATAAACACTTGGTTGAGGCCTTTAATATAGACTGCTGTTTGAAAATCTGTAATGACTATAATTATGTAGGTTGTATTTTTTCTGTGACAACAAAGCTATGTAAATATGATAAACTTGGTCATTTCTCAAGATTTTCCCCTCAGTTTAATCCTTGTGCTTCTCTCTACCCCCAAAGTCCTGTTTGCAAATCAAATTTGTCCGTCTTTTCCAAATATTTCTTAGTCCTCTGTCAGCAGTTTCTATTTCTAAAGAAAGTAAATGTCCCAGAAATTAAATGTCTCACTGAAGCACTTAAAGCCATTTTTTTCTCTGCTTTGAATCCAACCTATTTCAAATGTCCTTTAATGATATGCTTATTTTTTGCCCTGGCCCACGGGGATCTTCAACGGCGACCCTAGGAGGGGAAGAAAGATAATGGGGGGACAGGAGGCACAAAAGCAAGAAGACAAGTCAAATCTCCGATCAAAAAGCACTCACAGTTTATATAAAGAAGCACAATGGGGAAGGAGAAGTATGCAATGGGGGAGAATAACATGTCCTTTCCAGTAAGCTGAAAGTTATCTGGTAAACAGAAACTTAGCAGGGCATTCCCAGTAAACCGAAACCTATCCTCCCAGGGTGGGGCAACATGCCCAGACATGTCCTTAGAGAATTACAAAATGGCTTCAGAGAAATGGCTTCAGCTAGGTAGAACAAGCGGCACCCAGCAATTTTTCACTTAAACTATGGCTAGAAGGTGCAATACTCACCAAACAAGTCAAATGCACACAAGTATGCAGCAAAGAAAAGTAAAACTAACTGGATGTTTGAAAGCCAGCTCATATTGATGGGGTGGTATTAATAAATTCAGAATTATCCAAATATATCAGTATAGTCATAAAACTTACATCAGTTGCTTCCACCCTACTAGTTACTTTGTCTTGTTGTCATCATGTCGTTACGTGTTGTCACCTGAGACTCATAGAGATCCTAGGTACAGCAGCTCTAAACCTTGCCCTGCACTGAGCCAGTTTCACTAATTCCAACACACCAATTCCTGTTGCTCCAGTTACTCTATCAATCCTTCTCATTTGGGGTCTTCTTCTCCTGCACTGTCCCTCCATACTTCCAAGCATGATGTCCTTCTCCAAGGGCCAGTGTCTTTTGGCCACATGCCTGAATGAAGTATGTGAGACGGAGCATCCAAGGAGAATCTTGGTTTCACTCACTCTAAGACAGACCTCTTTATTTTCTTGAGAGTCCATGGCATGTTCAAGACTTCTGCACCACCACAATGCCACAACTCAAAGGCATCGATTCTTCTTCTACCAACCTTAGTCATTCCTCAGCTTTCTCATGCATAGCATTCTTTTTCTTTTCTTTAGTCATGTAAAGTTCTTTAAACCACTTATTTACCAGCAGAGGAAATGTGTCTTTCCTACACTAGCATTTACCTCTTTGAAACAGTTTTTCTCAGTCATACGTAAATTGTACCTTAAGCTGCATGTTTACTAGGAAGGGAAATGCATCTTTCCTGGATTAGCATTTACCTTTTCAAAACTGTTTTTTCTCAGTCCTATGTTAACTATTTCATAAACTGCCTGTTTACTGGTAACTATATGTAAATTCCACAGCAGAATTTACAGTAAACAGGCAGTTTATGAAATAGTTAACATTGTTGTTGTCGCTTGCGACTCATAGTGACCCTATGTACAACAGCCCTAAACTCTGCTCTGTCCTGCACCAATCACACTGTCTCTGCCACTCCCATCCCGATTACTTTTTATATAGTGACTCTATGTATTCTCTCCATCTTCTTTTGATGTTTCCCAGATCAGTCAAGATATTTCCCATAACATCTTTCAGTATTTGGACCATTAGGCTTGAATTTGTTTTTCACTTCCTTCAACATGAGAAATGCCGAGTGAGTTATTATTCTCTTTTTATTTTCCAACTCAAGCTCTTTGCACATTCAATTTTTATACTTTGCTTTGTCTCCACAAGCTGTCCTTTAATACCTTCTGTTCATCTCTTTTACTTCAACATCTCCTCCTTTTGCTATGGCTTTAGTGTAATTTTCAGAGTCTCTTCTGAAGTCCATTTTAGTCTTTCCTTCTTTTCTTTCTCCTCTGTCTTTGTAATGACCTTTTTGTTCTCTTCATGGATGCTCTCTTTGATGCCATTCCACAGTTTATCTGGTCTTCAATTATAAGTGTTCAATGCCGTAAACCTATTCTTGAGATGATTCAAGAATTCAAGTGGGATAGACTGAAGATCATATTTTGGATCTTGTGTACTTGCTTTACTTTTCTTCAACTTAAATTTGAACTTGCACACGAGTAATTGATAATCTGTTCCACAGTCAGCACCTGAACTGGTTTTGACATATGCATACACATGTACATATTTATCTCCAGTAGGAAAATAATTGTGCACCTTGGCACTTAACACATAAGATAAGGGCTGGAAATATAACATAGCAGTCAGAAGCATACATATAATTAATGCAAAGAAATGTCAATAGTACTGCACTTGAGATAACTTTGTCATATACTTTTCATCTCTCCCCTCAACCCCCATCTGTCTCTCATTTTTGAGTGAGTCCAAAAAGAAGTGCCCCACTTCGAGTTATTATACTTTCCTGGTACTCATGGTCCTCCTGCTTAGCTAAATCCTCCACTTTTATCTATAATGAGATAACAGGGATTACAAGTCACAATTTAGGATAACTCTTCTTACATCCAATTAGGGATGGGATTTAGGAGTATTACATTTCATCCTTAATCCTATAACTATTTGGGTTAGAAGGTCATGGGAAATCATTACTTAATACTATATACATGTATTTTGGGAGCCCATAATTTAATCCATAACAGTATTCATATCTTCTAAGAATTGTTGTTGTTGTTAGGTGTCATTGAGTCAGAATAGCAACCTCCTTGCCCTATCCCGTGTCATCTTCACAATCCCTGATGGACTCGAACCTATTGCTGCAGGCACTGTATCAATCAATCCATTTCACTGAGATTCTTCCTCTTTTTCACCAACCTTCTTTTTTCCCAAGCATGATGTTCCTCTCCAAAGAATATCCTCTCCTGGCAACATTCCTGAAGTATGTGAGACAAACCCTTGACCTCAAGGAGCACTCTGGATGTACCTTCTCCAAGACATATTTGTTTGTTCTTTTGGCCATCCATGGAATATTCAATATTCTTCTCCAACACCACTGCTCTTCATCTTCTGTTATACTTACTCATTATCCACCTCTCAAAAACACAGAAAGTGATTGAAAAGAACATGGGCCTGAATCAAGTGCACCTTAGTCCTCCAACTGACATCGTTTTTCCTCAATAATTTGGAGAGATTCCTGACTGCAGACTTTCCCAGTACAACACATCTCCTGACTGCTAGTACCAAGGATGTTGATTGTGGACCCAAGTAAGATGAAATAATTGGTAATTTCAATCTCATCTCTATCATGACATTGCCTGTCCATCCAGTGGTGAGAATTTGTGTTTTTTTTTTAATGTTGAGATGCAATCCATATTGAAGACTGTATTCTTTTTACTTCTTCAGCAAGTGCTTCAACTCCTTCTCATTTTCAGAAAGCAAGATTGTGTCTTCCTCTGATCCTGATCCATCATTTGTCCTCACAATGGCCAGCTCCCAAATAACTTGCTCAGCATACAGATTGAAGGTTATTATTGTTATAAGCCATCGAGTCGCTAGCAACTCATAGCAACCCTCTGTAAAACAGCCCTGAACCCTGCTCTACCTTGAGCCAACTTCACTGTCTCTGACACACCTACCTCCATTACCCCAGTCCCTGATTCAAGGTCTTCCTTTCTTGTGCTGTCCCTCCGCCTTTCCAAACACAATGTCCCTCTCCAAGGACTGGTCCCTCTTTGCAACATGCTCAAAGTATGTCATATGAGGCTTCAGAATCTTTGCCTCTAAGGAGCAGTCTGGTTTCACCCTCTCCTGGACAAACCTGTTTGATCTCTTAGCAGTCCATGGTATATTTGATACTCTTCTCCAGCCCCACAACTCAAAGGTATTGAGTCTTCTTCTATTATCCTTAGTCATTGTCCAGTTCTATGATGCATAGCAAGTAATTACGAAGACCATGGCCCATATCAGAAGCACCTTAGCCTCAGACTGGCATCGTTGCTCTTCAGTATCATGGAGAGGTCCCTGACAGCAGAATTCCCCAATGAAGATTCATCTTTTGATTTCCTGGCTTCTGGTACCAAGAATGTTGATGGTGGAGCAAATCAAGCTAAAGCTATTAATAATTTGTTTCTTCACTATCTATCATGATGCTGCCAATTGGCCCAGTGATGAGAATCTTTGTCTTCTTGATGTTGAGCTTCAATCCATAATGCAGACTACAATCCTTGACCTTCTGCAGAAAATGTCTGAGGTCCTCCTCAGTTTCAACAAGCAAGGTTGTGTCATGTGCATAACGCAGGTTGTTGATTACTGAATAAGAATAGAGTAAGGGTACAACCCTGGCACACATCTTTTTTACTTTTAAGTCATACTGTGTTCCCTTGCTCTGTTTGCACAACAGCTTCTTGGTCTAAGTTTAAGTTTCCAATGAGCACAATTAAGTGTCTGGAATTCCCGTTCTTCTCAATGTTAGCTATAATTTATGATGATCCACATAAACGCCTTTGCATATTCAATAAAGCACAAATAGACATTCTTCTGGTATTATTTACTTTCAGCCAGGATCCATCTGATATAAATAATGATATCCCTGGCGTTACAACCTCTTCTAAACCCTGCTTGAACTTTTGACAGTTCTATGTACTATTCTAATAATTTGTGTGTGTGTGTGTGTGTGTGTGTGTGTGTTTGTGTGTACCGTCAAATCAGATCTGACTGGTACAGGAGGAGATTGTCCCTCCTTCCCCGGCAGAGCATCTGGTGGGTTCGAACCGTGCGCCTCTGGGATTGTAGTTGCAATTCCTTGCCACTAGGCCACCAGAGCTGCCCTATTCTAATAGTTTTTAAAATGATCTTAAAACATTCTTTTCCTTGCATGTGATATTAAAGATTGTTGTTGTTAGGTGCCGTCGAGTCGCTTGCGACTCATAGCGACCCTATGCACAACAGCCCTAAACTCTGCTCTGTCTTGTGCCAATTACACACCCATCCTGATTACCTCAGTCACTGAATCAATCCACCTAGTAGAGGGCCTTCCCCTCCTGCACTGTCCCTCTACTTTACCCAGCATGATGTCCCTCTCCAAGGACTGGCCCCTCCTTACAACATGCCCAAAGTATGCTAGAAGGAGCCTCAGAATCCTTGCCTCCAGGGAGCCACCCGGTTTAACCCTTTCCAGGATGAATCTGTTTATTTTCCTAGCAGTCCATGGTACCCTCAATACTCTTCTCCAGCACCACAGATCAAAGGCATTAATTCTCCTTCTATGCTCTTTAGTCACTGTCCAACTCTCTGATGCATAACAAGTGATACCAAAGACCATAGCCTGGATAATTTCCATATACTGTTGAGTCACCTTTCTTGGGTCTTCTTTATTCACTATCCAGTTTTCATATGCATACCATGCTGTGCATATGATATTACTATAGCTCAGGTTAGATGCACCCTAGTCTTCAAGGTGATAGCTTTCCTTTTAACATTTTACAAGGTCTTTGCCTTTAGATTTATCAAACACAATCTGTCATTTGCTCTCCTAGTGGTTTAGTGGTTAGGAAGTTGTGCTGCTAACCAAAAGATCATAACTCTGGCTATTCAAAGCTACCAGTGGCTTGGAAGGATAATCTCCTCCCATAAAATTTATGCCTGAAGAAACTCAATAGAAGGCCCACTATAAATCGGTTCTGATTCAAATTCAATGAGAGAGAGAGAACACTTTAATAAGCATTGATTGTGAATTCAAAATAAATTAAATCAATGATAACTTTAATCTTTTCTCCATTTATCATGATGTTGTCTATTGGTCCAGTCGTGAGAATTTTATTTTCTTTAATCTTTTCTCCATTTATCATGATGTTCATATGATGTTCATCATATTGTTCCAGTGGTAAGATTTTTATTTTTTTTAATCTTCATTAGCAATTGTTTTAAGTCTCCTGTACTTTCAGCAAGTTTGTACTATCTGCATAAAGCAGGTTGTTAAAAAGTCTTTCTCTGATCATGATGGCACATTCCTCTTCATACAGTTCCACTTTTGGATTATTAGCTCATCATGCGGATTGAGTAAATATGGTGACAACATTAAACTCCAATGCACACCATTCTTGATTTTAAACAATGTAGTTCTATATGAAAAACACTTCTTCAGTTCTGCATGAGGAATTCACATTCTTCTTAATGTTATCCATAATTTGTAATGATCCACACATTTGAATGCCTTTGTATAGCTAATGAAACAAAGGTAAACATCTTTCAGATATTTTCTGCTTTCAGTCACAATCAAGTCAGCAATGCTATATCCCTTGCCTCATGAGCTCTTTGGAACCCAGCTCAGTGTCTGGCACTTCCCTGGTGGGAGAATGAAGGGGGGTTTATACTTAAGCATTTTACAACCATATTTATTACTTACTGTTCCATGATTAAAATGTATAATAAACATAGTTAAGAATTTTGTATGGCCTCGTACAACAGAAGGTCCATGGGAGCTGCACTAAGTCACACCAACCTGAGTGAAGCTACTAACGTTTAAACTTCATACCTTTAAATTCAGGCATTTCCTTTTAACAAGAGATCTTGGAAGAAAGATTTAATCACAGCTTTTGAACTCATCAGAAGTTCTTTGCAGGGGTGGCACAGGCAGTCTTAACAGGCTCTCAGTGGTTGCCTCTGTCATCTGGTGACATAGCCCATACGATATTATGCTGCTAACCAAAAGGCCTGAAACTCTGCCAGTTCAAACCCACCAGTGGCTACAGAGGATAAAGATGAATAATTGCCTTCGGTTAAAATCAATAGCCTCTGAGTTGGAACCAAGGCAAAGGCATGAGGAGCCCTTAGCTGCTAACTGAAAGGTCCACAATATAAATTCATAGCAGCTTTGCAGAAGAAAAATGGACTAATCTGCTTCCACAAGCATTTAATTTCAAACTCATTCATAGGTCAGGAGCCTGGCTCACAGTTGATTCTCCAGCAGGTTTTTGGAGACCTGTAGCTGCTATTCATCGTTCTTACTCAGAACTGATAACGTTGACTAAGTCACCAGGAACTCTCAAGAAAAAGTAGATTTATGCACCTCTCCATCAGGGAATCGAACCCTGGTCTCCCGTGTGACAGGTGGGGATACTCACCACTATACTAACAAGGACAGTCATAGGCAGGTGTCTTCCAAATTTTTCTGTAGGACACTGATTATTCCAGCTGCACAATTCAATGTTGCTGTTAATGATTTTTCTTTGGTCTTTTCTTTGTCCAACTTTCAGATGCAAATGAAGAAATCCATATATATACATCAAACACTAAAGCAAGATTAAAAAATTGAGGATATCTCTACAACCAGGAGAAGATAAAATAGATGAATGGGACCTTCTAAGAATCAAATTCCTATGCACATCCAAAAATTTCTCCAACAGGGTTAAAAGGGAAGTCACAGACTGGGAAAAAATGTTTGGTAATGACATGTCAGATAAGGGACATATATCTAGAATTTATAAAATACTTGAGCACCACAACAAGATA
>NW_006400183.1:1059539-1060416 GCF_000299155.1 Elephantulus edwardii | reverse complement strand
GTCATTGATTTTACAAAATTCAATCATTCTATCTCCAGCCTCATTCCTGTCACCAAGCCCATGTTTTCCGACTACTGATTCTTCTTCACTATATATACTAGTAATTGGTGACAGTGATGCAAAATTTGGAAACAAAGAAGGTAGTTGGAAAATATGACTGTGGTGACAGAAGTAAGAATGTTGTACAGTTAGCTGCTTAACTGGTTCATTCAAAGCCAACACCTTCGCGTTGACAAGGCGACTATCTGCCTTCTAGGCTCCCTGCCAGGAAGGTGGGAATGAGAGTAAATGAGTAAATAACACAAGTAAGATAGTACTTAATAAAGGCCATTTCCAAATTACAAGAGGAGTAGTAGAAACCCTAAAAAATTACTGGAGCAAGCACTCTTATCCTAGACCAAATCATGAGATAGATTGCAAGGGAGGGGTGTGTGTATGTGTGTGTGTGTGTGTACAAGTATATATATTTCCATTTCTATTTCAGCTTTTGGAGAGGGAATACAGATTTTTCACCATTGTTTTACAGGGAATCTGAACCTACATTTTAAGAACCCCCACCTTAGGCAGGGGGCATATGAGGACAGAGAACCACGGGGACTGCACAAAAGTTAGCTTTCAAAAGCATTTTTAACTTCAGAAGAAACCCGTGAGGCACAGTGGTTAAGTACACTAAGTTCAGTGGTTCAAATCCATCTGCCTTTGCTGAAGTAAAAAAGCATAGTCTTGGCATTCCTATATTCTACTGTGCCCATTGTTATTGTGAGTAGGGGTCCAAAACCGACTGGAACAGTACATCAGCAGAGAACTGCCAGAAGTCCAGGCTGGGTTTCGAAGGGGTCGTGGTACTAGGGATATTGTAGCTGATGTTAGATGGATC
>NW_006400183.1:1031447-1058779 GCF_000299155.1 Elephantulus edwardii | reverse complement strand
TGAAGGAGAATTGATGCCTTTGAGCTGTGGTGCTGGAGAAGAGTATTGAATGTACCATGGACTGCCAAGAAAACAAACAGATTCATCGTAGAGAGGATTAAACCAGGCTGCTCCTTGGAGGCAAGGATTCTGGGGCTTCGTTTGACATACTTCGGACCTGTTGTAAGGAAAGACAGGTCTTTAGAGAGGGATATCATGCTGGATAGAGTGGAGGGACAGCGCAGGAGGGGAAGACCCTCTGTGAGGTGGATTGATTCAGTGACTGGGGTAATCGGGATGGGTGTGTCAAAGGCAATGAGTTTGGCACAGGATAGAGCACGGTTTAGGGCTGTTGTACCTAGGGTCGCTATGAGTCGCAAACGACTCGATGGCACATAACAACAACAGGGGTCGACTCAGTGGTAGAGGGCTTGAGTGTTTGAAAGAGATTTAGAATTTGGACCTTGCAAACTATCAGTTATGGCACCCCACCCCACCCCCTACCCGGCCAAAAGCCATTTTATCTTATTTTGAATGTTTCAATATTTCTTACTTGTAAATGCGTCCCGTCTTCAAAACTAGTAACTGGCAGTAACACTACAGGTCTATTATTATATCCATGTGATAGTCATTATTTTCTTTTTCTGATTGGGGGTGGGAAACCAACCTGAAAACACAACGGGACGCATGCTTTGATCCGCTAATGAAAAAGTTGGTAGTTCAAATCCATTTAGTGGGAAATTAGCCTGGCAATTTGCTTCTTTAAAGATTGCAGTCAAAAAACTGTTAGGGCTGCGAAGCTGCTCTCCCTTCCTTTTCCAGAATAGCCAATGAAATGATAAGGCCCAAGAAGCAGCAGCTGTGGCTCTTTCTCTCTGTTAAGGATGCGAAACTGTTCTCTGTTTCCCAGGAATAGCTATTTGCGATTCCAGACTACCTCTCTACCTTGATAAAAGCAATTGTGAATATTTCCATCCCAAATTTCCTTGTAAAACAATATAAAACCCCTCCCTAACTTTAACTGGTATGTCATAAATTCCCGGGGCCTTTTTTTTTTTTTTTTGCCAATTCTTTTAGAGCAGCTTTGAACTTCTTCCTTCATCACCACAGGCTCTTGCTCATACGTTGTTTTCATTAAATTCTTCTGTGTCCGCGCATTCCTTTCGGTACAATGGCTCTGTACACTCTTTCCATCTTCTTTAATGTTTCCTGGTTTATTTAATATTCTGCCCAAAGCATCCTTAAGTGTTGCAACTCGAGGCTTGAATTTATTCTTCAGTTCCTTCAGCTTAAGAAATGCCAAGCCAGTTTGGCCCCTTTGATTTTGACTCCAGCTCTTTACACAATTCATTGTAATACTTTACTTTGTCTTCCCGCGCTGCCATTTGAAATCATGTTTAGCTCCTTTATATCTTGAGTTCTTCCCTTTGTTTTGGCTTCTCAGCACTCTAGTACAATATTCAGAGTCTCTTCTGACATCTTTCTTGGTCTGTTCTTCCTCCTCTGTCTTTTTAATGACCATTTGCATTCTCCCTGGATGATCTCAGTCTGCTGGCAGAGACCTCTCCAAAGTACTGAAGAGCAACAATGTCAGTCTGGAGACTAAGGTGCACCGGATCCAGGCCTTAATCTTTGCAATCACTTGCTATGCATTAGAGAGCTGGAAAATGACTAGAGATGATAGAAGGAGAATTGATGCCTTTGAGCTGTGGTGCTGGAGAAGAATACTGAATATTCGTCTTGACACACTTTGGACATGTTGCGAGGGACCAGTCCTTGGAAAGGGGCATCATGCTTGGGAAGGTGGAGGGACAGTGCAAGAGAGGAAGACCCTCGATGAGATGGATTGATTCCGTGGCTGGGGTAATGGGGTAGGTGTGTAGGAGACAGTAATACTGGCACAGGATAGAGCAAGGTTTAGGACTGTTTTAGGGTCGCTATAAATCGCAGGCGACTCCACAGCACATAACTTTAGGTGGAGGCTGGTGTCTGCTCTGGAGTCAGCCGGACAGTTTCTCCTCAATAAACTGTCTTTCTTGGCCTGAACTGGGTTCTGTCCTTCCTGGACGACCTTACAAAAACCTTATGGGGCAGTTAAACTCTGTAACCTATGATGTCACATGAGTTAAAATTGACTAGATGGGATTTTTTGGTTGTCTTTGGTCTGGCTTTGTTTTAATCCTTTAACAAGACTTGGACTGATCTGGATTCCTCTGGGTAGGAAATCTAGTGTCCCTTCTTTAATAATGGCAGCAAGTATGTGGCAAAACAGTAGAACTTTTAGATGCCTCAACCTTTCCCTTTTCTCTGGGATGATCAGCAGAGGCAACACTAATGCATCTGTTTTCCTTCCA
Source organism: Elephantulus edwardii (assembly GCF_000299155.1). Taxonomy (NCBI): domain Eukaryota; kingdom Metazoa; phylum Chordata; class Mammalia; order Macroscelidea; family Macroscelididae; genus Elephantulus; species Elephantulus edwardii. Next base: position 1,056,446 of record NW_006400183.1, on the reverse strand, counting down.
CAAAATTGCCTCTGCTCACTCTCTATTATTACTCCATCTTCTCCCTCCTTTCCCTTTCTTTCCCTATTATTCCCTTCCCCTGCTTCTCTTCCTGCTCTGCCTGTCCTGGGATGATTCTATCCATCCTCTGTTCTTCCTTTCTTCTCCCTGCTCAATCCTCTCTTTTTCTTCCAATCTACTGATTATTTCCAGAACTTACTTTATGCGGAAGCTTGCTGCACTTAAAAATACTTCCTACTTCCCAAATAATCCAACAAAGTGGGCATTTTCATCCAAATTGCTTCTGGAGATTTTCCAAAGTTCAGATTCTTGGTACTCCACGGTTAGATACCCAAGGCTCAGGCAGGGGCGACAACTAGGAGGCGGAGGCTGAAGTCTGTGCGGGGGGCCAGAGGCCAGAGGTGGGGATGAAGGGAAGAGGGGAGTTGCTAGGGCGCCAGGAAAAATTGGCAGCCCTCTCAAATTCCGCATCCCAAAGGCATACTTTGATCTTGTAAAAGAAAATTATCCTTGAGAAAGGAAAAAGGAAGAGTACAAATCTGTGGGATAAAAAAAATAAATAATTTAAAAAAATGTTTTATTCCATAAAAGCGAAACACCAAAAACTTTTTTTAAAAAAAGAGGTCCTTTTACAAAAATACGGAAAGAAAGCCCATTCTTAGAACCAATAAGAAAGCACTTTGAAAGTGGTTGTATTGGTGGTTTAGTGGTAAGATTACCGCCTGCCACACAGGAGACCTGTGTTTGATTCCTGGTCAATGTGGTGATAGGATTGGTCGTTTTTCCTTCCTTTTGGGATTTTCTTCTTAAATTTTCCAGTTATCTATTATCAAAGTATTCCTTCAGAGATCAGAATTTTTCCCCCATTTTTTAAAAACTCGTACATTTTGTAACTAAATAATAGTAATCTACAATCGCCTTTGCAGACAGATTGGCGCTATGCTATTTCCCTTTAGAGACATGAATTTGAGAGCAGAATATTTGGGATCATTCAATGTGCTTTGAACTCCTTTTATGAGAGCTAAAACGGAAATAGTAAGGGAGACTATTTCTCTTTTAACAAACTACAATAGCAACTTTATGAAAAAGTGAAAAGAATTACTTCAAACACCAATACTAGGCAGAGCAGAGTGGCTCAGCGGAAGCGTGCTGGGCCCATAACCCACAGGGCGGCGGATCGAAATCATCCTCTGCTAACAGCATTTCTAAAACACGGTAGGGTAAAAATAAGTCAAGAAAACTTAAAACTAAAGTCTGGCGTGCTGTAGGAAAGAAAGAAGCCAGAGTGGGAGAATCGGACAACTAGTGGGCCAGGAAAACCTGAACGCTTGAAGGTTACATGCCACAAACATTATATGCTGTTAAAGTTTCATTTACATCAAGGTGATAAATGGGAAAAAAGTAGGTGTCCATATATTTGGTTTTCTGGGTTCTTGGGTAGGAGACGTTTTGATATGAGTGATAGCCTTATGTCTTCAGCTTACCAGAAAACAGGATATTCGCATAACACAGAAAGGAGACGTGTACAACTCTGGTGTTACAAGAGGGTATAGAGAATCAGACGAAGCCCCCTCTTGTGTTGATAGGGCTTAGAAATGTAAATGAAGACCTAAAGCCTCAAAGACTTTTAAAGGGCAAAGAGCCTTCAGGCATGCTTGAGAACTGCCTAAGAATTACACCTTGCTTTCAACCTGAAGAAAAAAAAATGTAAATTAGTCAGACCACAAGCTTTGTTACTAGGAGTTACCTTCTTTTAATATTATAAGGCCCTAACAAAGGAGCTTTGCTAGGAGGTGACTGAAACTTGGAATAAACAGCTTAGACGTTTCTGTAAATTTGCTACAAGCCATATGATTTAAGAATCAGCTCAAATATTCAACAGTTACACTAAAACAATATACTATTTAAGAAAACACCAACTTTGTATCTACTCACCAAACAGCTTCCTAAAACAGCAGAAAGAGATACTGCTCTCAGAACCGTTTGGAATGAAAATAATGAAGACATCAAAAATAAATTTCCAATTAAGGAAAAGATGATCCTCTCGGAGAGTAAAGATTTTATTTAAAAAGTTGAAATGTTTCTATTTCTATTCACTCTCATATTATAGACAAGAGCATATTTAAAACTCCAAAGAATCATTCATACCTAGTTCCACTTTTAGAAATTTATCAAACGCAAGTGGTAATATTTTAAATTGCGAATCTCTGACCACTTCTTTCTCCTGCTCCACTTTCCTCCACAGCACTTAATTACTGTGGAGCATATGGTTTGTATTATGAAGTTATTCTTTTTCTCCTCCATTGGATAGAAATTCTGGAGGGCAGGAATTTTTGTCTCTTTTGTCGCAGTGATGGCAGTAGCACCTAGAATATGGCTTGAGCACTTTAAGCTCTTGGATTTTGTAAATACTATGCAAAAGGTACAGTGCTTAATTTATCAAACACAGTATTCAAAATTCATCCATCCCTTCCTTTATCTTTGAAAAAATACAGGAAGAGAACTAAAGTAACTACACAGAATTGTTGTTGTGTACCGTAGAGTCTCTTCCAGTGGCCAACTGACTAGAAGAGATCTATATTTGTTCCCATCCCAAAGAAGGGTGACCCAACAGAGTGTGGAAACTATAGAACAATCTCATTGATTTCACATGCAAACGAAACTCTACTGAAGATTATCCAAAAATGACTGGAACAACGCATCAGCAGAGAACTGCCAGAAGTCCAGGCTGGGTTTAGAAGGGGTCATGGTACTAGGGATATTGTAGCTAATGTTAGATGGATCTTAGCTGAAAGCAGGGAGTACCAGAGGAATGTCTATCTGTGTTTCATTGACTATGCAAAGGCGTTTGACTGTGTAGATCATAACAAACTATGGCTGGCTCTGAGAAGAATGGGAATATCAGAACACTTGAGAAACTTATACTTGGACCAAGAGGCAGTCGTCAGAACAGAGCAAGGAAACACTGCATAGTTCAAAATTGGGAAGGGCTTATGCCAGGGATGTGTCCTATCTCCATACCTTTCCAACCTGTATGCAGAACAGATTATCTGGGAGGCTGGGCTCTAGGAAGAGAAGTGTGGCGTCAAGATTGGTGGAAGATCTATCAACAATCTGTGGCATGCAGATAATACAACCATGCTTGCTGAAACTGAGGAGAACCTGAAGCGTTTGCTTCAGAGGGTCATTATGGATTGAGGCTCAATGTCAAGAAGACAAAGATTCTCACCACTGGACCAATTGGCAGCATCAGGATGGATGGTGAAGAGATTGAGATTGTTCACAGAGTATTGAGGGTACCATGGACTGCTAGGAAAACAAACAGATTCATCCTGGAAAGGGTCAAATCGGGTTGCTCCTTGGAGGCAAGGATTCTAAGGCTCCGTCTAACATACTTTGGACTTGTTGCAAGGAGGGACAGATCCTTGGAGAGGGACATCATGCTTGGTAGGGTGGAGGGACAGCACAGAAGGGGAAGGCCCCCTATGAGGTGGATTGATTCAGTAACTGGGGTAATCGGGATGTGTGTGTCGGAGACCGTGCGATTGGCACAGGAGAGAGCAGAGTTTAGGGATGTTGTACATAGGGTCGCTATGAGCCGCTCATAACAACAGCACCCATAGAGTCGGAACCAGCCCACGAGATCGAGATCACAGCTCAGCTTCAAGCCTCTAGGCCACCAGACCACCCTACACAGAATTAGCCTATTTATATACCTAGAGGCCTTAGCATTAGGCCACCAGACCCTCCCTATTTATATGGCATATTTGTTACTGAATGCAAAGGGTTCTTTCCGTAATCAATTGCCAATAAGACAAATGGATTCCAATATCCTTAAGGGGAGACAGCGAGTCACCTCCAAGACTGCCTTCCCATCTGGGAGTGGTCATTGGGTTTTATGCTAGGATGAAACAATAGCTCATTTAACAATGCACTTTTGTTAGTAAAAAAAGTAATTTCTACATTTGAAAAGAACAGTCCACATTTAAGTATCAGTAATTCAGTAAGGGCACAGTTCTCTTCTTGGTAAGCAGGCAGGTTAAGGTATAATTTACATATGACTGGAGAACCAGCCTCACCAGAATCTAGGATAGGTGCAATTCTTCTTCTGGTAAACAGACACATCAAACTGCAAGACTAAAACCAGGAAACAGAGGCTAAGTAACTCGTTTTTCAGGCTGAAGAAAAATAACATAGTTTTATAATTCATACATATATAGAGATTTCTGAATTTAATACCACTCTATCATATTTATTCCTTTATATATTAAAAAGAAAACAAAACCCCGTACACATAAAAAATTTACGCACTCTTGGACTTCATCTCTAACCCTTTTTCCCCAGGGCAACTCCCTCATGAATTTGATGTTTGTCTCTCCTGTCAAGGTAATGATTTCCAAAAGAGGTCCGGGGGCCTCTTCGGGTAAGAACTAGAAAGTTCTGACTCAGAAATACAATAAAGACACCAATACCAAGTGAGAGCAAGAGAAAGAAACTGAGGTTTATTAGATGTTCATAACAGACTGAACGGGTCAGGACAAACTGACACTGGTTTTATCTTACAAAAGGGTTTAGCAGGGAGTGTGGTTTAAACAGAGGATTAGTGCATTTCTTTTAATGGACACATGGTGACTTTTGGCCATCTCCTTTGTCTCCTTGTCCTGGAGTCTGTTGTTTTGCCACATTCTTTGAGAGTCTGTTTTTATTGCCGTATAGCCCACATTCTTAAGGGTTGGTTTCTATTGCGATATTGCCACAGTCTTTATCAAAACCAATTGTTTGATCTCCTTTGCCATCCCCTGTCATCTCCTACTCCATTTTCATTCCTGCCAACATACATAGCCATGGTTGCATAAGTTCCATCTGAGTTTAATTTTAAGATGTTATCCTCAGCAATAAATTTTACTTCATGGATCAGATGGGAGAAAATATGATTAAAAGAAGAAACTTGCCAAGAAAGATAGAACATTGTTTTTTCTCAGGTCTTAGTTAAGAAATGGGTTTCTAGGGGGACTTTGTAGATTATGACTATAGATAAAACGTTCTGTTCAAGTGGTGAATTAACTTACCTCTTAATCATCAATGAAGAATTTTCTCTTTTCTCTTTCAAGTCTCTCCTATTAGCAAGCATGGCCTAGCTGGTGGGGAGCAGACCTAATTACAATCCACCAGTTGCTCTACTGAAGAGCAATGGACAATCTCCTGTGTGATTTATTGCCTCTGAAAACATGTTGAAGGGTCAGCTACGAGTCAATTCTGACTCAACATTCAACAACGCTTTCCCTGGTCTGTATCTCCACAAAGCAGTAATCAGATGAGACTATACTGTAGAAAGTGTGTGTTATTTGTTTTTCTGCAGTGCCCACAGTTTTGAGTCAGCTAACATCAGTGTTCTTGTGCTATGACTTTTTATTAGCAATGATGGGATAGTTTTAATAAGTTCAGAAGTTTCTAAATATATATCAGTTATAAAAGCCAAAGCAAAGGGAAGACATCTAGAAATTAAGGAGCTGAACAGAAGATTTCAAAAGGCAGCACAGAAGACAAAATAAAGTATTATAATAAATTGTGCAAAAAGCTGGAGTCAGAAAAATCAAAGGGGCCGAATTCACTCCCCATTTCTTAAGCTGAAGGAATTGAATAACAAATTCAAGCCTCAAGTTACAACACATAAGGATGCTATGGGCAGAATATTGACTTATCTAGGAAACATTAAAGAAAATGGAAGGAGTATACAGTCACTGTACCAAAAAGAATTGGCTGACACAGAAGAAATTAATGAAACAACATATGAGCAAAAGCCTGTGGTGTTGAAGGAAGAAGTTTAAGATGCTCTGAAGTAATTGGCACAAAACAAGGCCATAGGAATTGATGGCATATCAAATGACATATTTCAACAAACAGATGCTGTTCTGGATGAGCTCACCAGGTTGTACCAAGAAATCGGGAAGACAACCATCTGACCAACCGACTTGAAGAGATCTATAATTGTTCCCATTTCAAAGAAAGATGACCAAACAATATCATTAATATCACATAAAAGCAAGATTCTGCTGAAAATTATCCAAAAATAACTAGAATAATACAACAACAGAGAACTGCCAGATACACAGTCTGGATTTAGAAGAGGTCATGGTACTAGGGATATTATAGCTAATGGTAGATGGATCTTGGCCAAAAGTAGAGAGTACCAGAGGAATGTCTGTGTTTCATTGACTATACAAAGGCATTTGACCATGTAGATCACAATAAACTGTGGCTAACTCTGAGAAGAATGGGAATCACCGAACACTTGATTGTGCTATACTTGAACCAAGAGGCTATCTTTGATGTGATTTACTGAAAACTTGCTGGAGGGTCACCTATCAGTCTGTTCTCATTGACAGCACATAAGAACAAAGACAAATTGCATGAGAGGAGATTGTGTATCATTCTCCTTCAGAGCCACTAGTGGATTCAAACTGCCAGTGAAGTGCCATCTTTGCATTAGCAATGCAACTCCATATGGACTAGACCTCAAGAAGAAATGTAATATAGCTTTGGCAGTCTGTATATTTGAAGAAAAATGTTAAAATTAGCAGATATTATACTGAATGCAAGGTGTTCTTTCTGTAGTCAACTGTCAATAAGATAGACAGATTGCATTATCCAAAGCACTTTATTGCAGATCTGGGAAAGCAGTGAGAGACCTCTCAAAAACTGCTTCTCTGTTTGGAAATGGTCATTAGGTTTTTACACTTGGGTTAGATTTTTGCTAAAGTTACAGGATTTCTACATTTAAAAGGAGCAATTTACATATTGTTGTTGTTATTGTTATGTGCCATCTAGTCATTTGCGACTCATAGCGACCCTATATACAGCAGCCCTAAACCCTGCTCTATCCTCTGCCAATCTCACTGCCTCTGACACACCCATGCCTATTACCCCAGTCACTGAATCAACCCACCTCATAGAGGGTCTTCCCCTCCTGCGCTGTCCCTCTACCCTACCAAGCATGATGTCCCTCTCCAAGGACCTGTCTCTCCTTACAACATGTCCAAAGTGTGTCAGATGAAGCCCCAGAATCCTTGCCTCCAAGGAGCAGCCTGGTTTAATCCTCTCTACGATGAATCTGTTTGTTTTCTTGGCAGTCCATGGAACATTCAAAAAAAGAAAGAAATGGGGAAGATCCAGTGGTGATCTGGAAAGTCAAGGCTATGGTGGGCATAGGTTAATTTGATGAAATATAATGAATCAGAGTAATTGTAACACAATGTGAATCAAGGATAGTGTGAAACACAATGTATATGCACTTTGTAAGCAAACCAATATAAAATAAAAACTTTAAAAATTCGATTAATAGGTAAAAAAGAAATACAATGGAAAAAACTGCAAAACCAAAAGAATGTTTGTGTTTTATTGCAAAGGCAAATTGACTGCGTGGATCATAACATACTATGGCTATGATTGAGAAGAATGGGAATGACAGGACATTTAATTGTACAAAATCTATACCTAGACCAAAAAACTGATTGAACAGAGCAAGGGATTGTTTAAAATCTATGGTTTAAAATCAAGAAAGATGTGTGTAGGGCTGTATCCTTTTTCCATACCTACACAATCTGTATGCAGAGCAAATCATTCAAGAAACAAGACTTGATGAAGTCGAATGTGGCATCAAGATTAGAGTAAGACTTGTTAAAATCTGTATTGTGCAGATGACACATTTGCTGAAAGTGAGGACTTGCCATAGAATATCAGACTATAGCCTCCAATAAGGATTGCATCTCAACTTCAAGGAAACAAAAATCTTTACCTTTGGGCTAATAGGCAGCATCAAAATAGATGGAGAAAAGATTGAAATTATCATTGATTTCATCTTACTTGGATCTACAATCAACACCCTTGGTACTAGCAGTCAGGAGATCAGGAGACATATAGCATTGGAAAAATTGGTTGTAAGGGACCTCTCCAAAGTCCTGAGGAGCAAAAATGTCAGTTTAAAGACTAAGGCATGGCTGATCCAACTCATGGATTTTCCATTAATTCACTGTGCATCTGAGAGCTGGACAACAAATAAGTGTGACAGAAGAGGAATCAATGCCTTTTGAGCTGTGGTGTTAGAGTACTGAATGGACTGCAAAAAGAACAAATGTGTACGTCTCAGAGAAAGTGCAACCAGAGTGCTCCTTAGAGGTAAGGATAGTGGAACTTCATCTCACGTAATGTTGCCATTTTGTTAGGAAAGACTATTCCTTTGAAAGGTACATCATGCCTGGAAAGGTGGAGGGTCAGTGAGAGAGAGGAAGAACCTCAGTGAAATAGATTGATATGGTGGCTGCAGTCAGCATTGCTCAAGCAGGTCAGCAATGATAAGGATGATGTAGGATAGGACAGAGTTCAGATCTTTTGTTTATACTGTTACTATGAGTCCTACACGATGTGAAGGCACCTAATGAAAACATTTTATATATGTACACACACACACACACACACATTGTTGTGTGCCATCAAGTCGGAACTGACACCTAATTGATGCTCCAGCAGGTTTTCAGAGTCTGTTAATCTCACAGGAGGAGACGGTCCATCCTTCTGCTGTAGAACAACTTATCTATTCGAACCATGTGCCTTTGATATGGCAGTGTAGCTCTATATATATTTGGATGTGGAAATTATTGAACATTTACACAAACAAGCAAAATCTTGCTGAAGATTATCCAAAAATTACTAGAACAGTTCATTGACAGAGAAATACCAGAAAAATAAGCTGGGTTTAAAAGAGGCTGTGGCCCTAGGGTTATCATTGCTAATATCAGATGGATCTTGAGGCTGAAAGCAGAGAATATCAGAAATGTGTTTATTTGTGTTTTACTGACTGTGCAAAAGCATCTGTGTGGATCCCAACAAATTGTGTCTAACATGGAGAAGAACAGCAATCCCAGAACAGTTGATTGTGCTCATGTGAAATTTACATCTAGACCAAGAAACTGTTGTCCTAAAAAGCAAAAGAACACTGCATGATTCGAAATCAAGATCAGGGATGTATTCTTTCTCCATACTTTTTCAATCTATATGAAGAACAGATCATTCAAGAGGCTTGACTTGATGTAATGAAGAAGAAATATTGTGGCATCAAGATTTGAAGAAGACTCATCAACAACCTGAGTTAATGTAGATGACATAATCTTGCTCACTGAAACTGAGGAAGACTTAAAGTGTTTACTGCCGAAGATCAAGGACTGTAGCCTTCAATATGGATTACATTTCATTCATATCAGGAAAATAAAAATCCTTGCCATTGGGCCTATAGGCAACATCATGTTAGAAGGAGAAATTATTGGACTTGTTAACAATTTTTTCCTGTTCATATCCACAATCAACATCTGATAGAAGCCACCATCTTCTCAGTTGTTTGCTAGGCATGTGATATCTGGACATGACTCAGGATGACAGAAGAAGAATGGATGCCTTTGAGTTGTGGTGCTGGAGAAGAGTATCAAAACTACTATGGATAGACTGCCAGGAGAACAAACAGTTCTCTTCTGGAGCCGAAGAAATCAGGTTGCTCCTTGGAGGCAAGGATTTTGAAACTCCATCCACATATTTGTTCATGTTCTCATGAGGGGCCAGTCCTTGGAGAAGGTGAGATTGGGTTAGGAAAGAGCAAGTTTCAGAACCTTTGTTTGTAGAGTTCTTATGAATCACAGTTGACTTAATGGCACATAACAACAACAACAACAACAACAACAAGAAGCTGTGCCATGGGAGTAATATGAGCAGTCTCCCACCATGTGATTTATTGCTGGAGGGTCAGCTACGGATTGTTTTTTACTTGAGGATACATAAATACACTTCTTCAACATGTGTGTCCTTTGCTTGAAAATGATGGAGTTTAGCAGCTGTTTGTGTCTCTTGGTCCTCTTTGTTGGCTTCCATTTTGTGGATCAGTTTTTCTTACACCATTTTGCTAAAGTTGTTTTCTTCTATTGCTTTCTGGAGCAATTCATGCTGTTGTTTCTCAGCAAGCTGCTTCAAGACCTCCGGTTCATGAGTCAGGCATCTTTCTTCTGCAGCTTCTAATTTCTTCTCTCTCTTAATTCTTGGAGTTTGACTTGCAGATAAAATCTAAATTTATCACCTTTAACCTGGCATATTACTTATTTAGACTTTTAAACAGGGATGCATTTTCATTAGGAATAACCTTTTCTATGACAAAATATTTTTCTGGTATTTGCCCTCTATTTTTCCCTTTTAGTGTTAGTTTCCACTGAACTGTAAAGAATAAGAACTCTGTAAAACCTTTTATTTAGTTTTATTGCTGATATATGGATTTCTAATTTCATGTTTAGAAGAATCAGCGCTATCAGGGCATTTGTTAAAATTGAAAGACCAGGTCGCATAGCAGACCTCCTGAGTTAGAAACTAGATGTGAGATGGGATTCCTGACCTCCAGTTAATTCTGACCAGTGTTAAAATGTTAAGATCCACAGTGTTGTGTTAGAATTGCATCCACCAATGCAGAACTGTATGCTGTTATTGTAATATTTAAAGGAGAAATTAGAGTATTGTATTTCTTAGTAATTGGTCATCTTTGCTGGTTTTATGATATAGTTGCTGAGGGGGGGGGAAAGGCTGGTAAAAGAGTAATGAAGAAGCAGTTAAAAGAATGACAACGTAATAGTGTATCCCACCAAATAATCACCTACTGTGTGTGATTGTTATCCTCAGCACTTTGATGAGGTATGAAAGTGACAATCTATGCTACCTATCTCAGAGGAATTAACTAACATCCTGTTAGTAAACTTTTCTCCTGGGCAAGAAAAGTTCATTAGACAAGAAGTAGGAACCATTACAGGATCTGCTGTTTTCTTGTTTAGACTATTAAGAGCTTTATGAGCTAAAGTAACCCAAAGTTTTTCAGTTTTTTAAAAACAGTATTTGATTGAGGCCTAAAATGTAACTAGAATTGTTTCCAGTAGAAGGAAGAAAAAGAAATACTTCAATATAAGAGAAATGGTGAATGCAAACCATGATAAGAGGATGAAAGATTTAGGTAAATTTGTCTAAAAGAGCTTACTGTGAGTTTTTATCATTGTGTTGAAGTAAGAATGGTGCCAAAACTTTAGCTAGGGTTACCTATTGCAATGAGTAGTTTATAGATTGTTGCTAAAGTTTTCATTATTGCATTGATGTGAGAATGGTGCTAAAATTTTAGCTAGGGTTATCTACTGCAATTGGTATTGAAACTGGAAGTAGGAATGGCATCCACTTCCTACACACCATGCCTCTGGAAACTGTGAACTTTGATAAATGGTGATGATTGTGGAGTGACTTCAGGTCTTTTTGTTCATAAGGTCACTATGACTTGATGCCACTCAATATCAACAACAACATCTCTTGAAATGAGTAGTTTGTAGATCTTTGCTAGACACCCTCTGTTAGATAGAAAAAAAGAATTGAGCACCCATGAGAGAAAGAAAGAATCTGGCCCAAGAAATGAACAGGACTTTATTGTGTGGTCTGACAAGCAACCACGTAGGGACAAAGGCAAAATGGTGTGAGAGCAAAGACAGTTCCTTTTTATAGGGGGATTTAGGGAGGACTGGGGAAGCAGGTTGGAAGCAGGATCAGATCTTTTGTTTATAGGGTTGCTATGAGTCATGCCCTACTGGACAGCAATCAACAACAAGGAAAATGGTATTTTGCTCAGAACCTGGGGCAGGGGTCCTGTTAATGAACTTGGATGTTGGCTTTTTTGATTAGGTCCAGAGCCTTATCAGGATCTGGTTATCTGGTATGTTCATCTAAGACATTATCAGGTTTCTTGGAGGAGTGATAAGACCTGGGGGCAACTACGACATTCTTCCTCCACCCTCCAACTTTTTTGAAAACATCTGTGTGTGTGTGTGCTGTCTTTGTATGTGTATAAAATTTTATGTTTCTTGAGAAAGGATTTAGTGTTTATCTAATCTCAAAGATGCCTGTTTTACCTCAAGTACTCAAACCAGTGGTATGAAACTGGACACTTTAAAGACTTTAAGGTTATACTGTTTTGGTATTTTAACAGACCACATGTAGGGACTTGTACAGTGAATGTGGTAGGGGAGAAAGTTGCCAATGAAATTTTATTTTAGGACCATCACCAATAGCTCTAAGAGTAGTAAAAGTAGAGCAAATAAGCGAGTCATTTAGGCAAGCACAGTCTACATTTTTAGCAAGGCTTCATGTTTTAATTCTTGAACAAGTAGATCCTTGCGATCAACCTCTTAAAAGCTCCTTTTGTTTCTGAATGATGGGTATTCTCCTCTTGGTGATTTGTAGCCCCTGAAAACCACTGAAGGGTCAACTATGAGTTCAGTCTGACTAGATGGCAATGAGTTTGTATTTTTTATCATAGTTCTTATTTCTTAAAGAAGATGAACCTTGCAACTAATCTCTTAAAAGCTCCCTTTACGTCTTTGTTTCTGAGTGTGTAAATAAGAGGATTCAACATAGGTGTGATGATTCCATAGAAAAGAGACACCATCTTTCCCCGATCCTTGGAGGCAGGCGATGGTGGTTGCAGATACATATAGATAGCTGTGCCATAAAAAAGTGACACCACAATTAGGTGAGAGCCACATGTCCCAAATGCCTTTCGCCGACCTTCAGCTGACTTTATTCTCAACACTGCCTGGGCTATGAAGCCATATGATATAAGGATGAGTGTCAGGGGTATGATAAGGAATAGCACACTGATGAAGAATAGTTCAGCCTCATTTGCTGTTGTGTCAGCACATGACAACTTGAGCAGAGCGGGGACTTCACAGAAGAAATGATCCACTTCTTTGTGTCCACACAGGGGCATCTCAAGAGTCAAGGTAGACTGTAACACTGAGTTGCTAAAGCCACTAATCCAGGATGCAGCTGCCAATTGGATGCAGAGTCTTTGGTGCATGATAACTGAATAATGGAGGGGTCTACAAATAGCTGCAAATCTATCAAAGGACATGACGGCCAGAAGGAGACATTCAGTGGACCCCAAGGCCAGGAAAATGAAAAGTTGGGCCACACAGCCGCCATAACTGATGACCTTCCTGGTGCTGCATATGTTTACCAGCATTTGGGGAACTGTACTTGTGGTGTAGCAAAGGTCCAGGAGAGACAGATTAGTAAGAAAGAAATACATAGGGGTATGGAGTTTAGAGTCCAGACGTGACACAAGTATTATTGCCAGATTGCCAAAGATGGTTAGGATATAGGAAACCAGGAATACCACAAAGAGAGGAAGCTCCAGCCATGGTCGGTCTGAGAAGCCTAATAGGATGAACTCCCGTGGGACACTGTCATTTATCTTATTCATGTTAACTGCTTCAGTTCTTGGCTCCCTGAAATACAAAAGGCTGCAGCAATTCAGTAAAAGCATAGTTATTGGCTATGTCAATTACTTATAATAATTTTGTTGGTAATTTATAAAAATTTGTATACCAATACTATCGTGAAAAATGTATTGCTAAAAACATAAGTATATCTTCCCAAGTATTTCAAAGAAGTTTCTATATTGGTCACAGTATATTAACAAAGTGAATATAAAAAAAGTAACAATATGAAACGTCATTGGTTTAAAAATTCACAGAAGTATTCTTTGACACTTGTCATTGTAGAAACACATCATTCTCACTTCTTTCCATCTAGGTATTCATGGTAGATACTATGAGGTAGATATAGACACAGAAATAGCCCTTTTTTGCTTTTCAACATTAGTGAGATTCCCTGGTTACATTAATCTGTTAAATTGGTTAAGTGCTCCAGCCTAAAAAAATTAACAAAACCAAATTAATGTATCTAATAACTATCTAGCAAGTTATCAGATACACTTAAAGGAGGCATATCTTTTTTTAAATAGCTTATAGAAATTATATAGAATTATTTCATACCATGGGATTTTCATTCTGACCAAGTTGGGCTCATAGCTGTGCCTACTCAAATGAGTTACATTACCCCGAGAATGTCTCTTAATCCTTCCAATCTTCAAGTGCTTCATTTGTAAAATGAAGGTAGTATTTTTAACATTGTTTGGATGTGAAGTATCAGTAATTTATTAGATACACAAAACTTAATCTCTGACCTTTAGAAATAGAGGCTGTATAGATAAAAAGCATAAGGGATCCAAGACCTTAGGACTCAGAAAGGAATTATTTAGTATTTTTAGAACTTTATATTTCCTAGGTTGTCAAGTTGAAAGGAAAGGGGGCATGTTGGTTCAGAGACAGAATTCTTGCCATCCTTGACAGGGACCCCGGTTCAATTTCTCGTCAGTGCACATATTCACAGTCACTATGTGTCTGTTAGAAGAGACTTGCATGTTACTAGGAGCTCTGGTGGCCTAGTGGTTCAAGTCCACCAGCTCCATGGAGAAGGAAGGGCAACCCATTTCTCATGTGATTTACTAACTCTAAAACCTGCTGAGGGGTAGCTATGGGCCACTTTCTACTCGACAACATTGGTGCTAGTCAGGTGTCAGAGGAATGTCCAGACTAAGCAGCACTGGACTAGTGATCTGCTTTTGAAAAAATGGCCTTCTTCCAGATCAGTCACAGGGCTGGCCCAGGACTGGGCAGCTTTTCATTCTTTTGTGTAGGGAGTCCCTGTGTGTCAGGGTGTGACTGGATGACAGCAAAGAACCACCAGCAATGGAAAAGGATCTGCAAGTTGAAAACTTACTTTACCTTTGTCTCCACAATCCCCAGACCATCACCCTCAACATTAGGGGTCATACTAAACTACCTGTTGTGAAAGATACATAAGATTTTTAATAGAAATTGCCTTGAATAGTTCCCAGCACAGAGAAATAGCCATGCAGTGGAAGTATGATAGCAATGTAGGAACCCAGAGATGCTTTGGGCACAGGGTACTCAAGGTATTAAAGTTTCTGGACATTCACATTTATGTTATTTTTATCAATATTCAAATGTAAATTCTTCATGATTATTCAAATTCATTGAAATATTAACAATGTGTATTATAATCTGTTTTTTCTAGGGATTTTACTTTCCTTAAAATGCCCCTTTACTCTTAGCTGATAAGAAATTTGTGTTATATATTCATAAAGATTTGAAATGAAGTCCAAACATATCCTTAAGTGAAAAAAAGACAGCTATTGAGCTTGTATATGGAATAATCCCATCTTAAAAAAAGGGTATCATATCATGCAATGTATTATTCTATTTTTCTATACAAGTATTACTACATAAATGAAAAGTTGTTTTGAAAAATACAGAAATATGGGTTACGTCTGGAAAATGGGGAGAGGACAGTATAGAAGTATTTTCTTAAAACAATTTTTTGTTCTAATTTTTAAATAAATCCACTTTGATTTTATAATAATTTTTAAGAAAAATCTGTGCACCAGTTTATTTTCTGTATATTATTTTCAGACTAGGAGTTATGGTGACACAGTTAAATCTATTGTTAACTGAAAGGCCAATGGTTAGAATTCATTATCTACTCCAGGATAGGAAGATATGTAATTGTAGCCTGGTGGCTTAGTGGTAAGGAATTGGCTGCCAACACAAAGCCATGTGGCTTGAATCCATCTTCTGCTCTGATGGGCAATCAACTCCTGTGTGATCAGCTGCCTCTGAAAATCTGCTTGAGTGTCATCAATGAGCTGGTTCTGACTCAAAGATATTTAGCAAGAAGAAGAAGGACAGTTCTACTCTGTCCTATAGAGTGTAAATCAGCTTTATAGTCTGTGAATGCACACATATGTGCCTCACCTCCAACTCATTTTCTGTATTTTCCCACTCAACTCCCTGCCCTCATGTTCTAATTGATAGAAGCCCTCTGGGAGGAGCATGTACTTGGACTGGTTGGTGAATTCAAACCAAAATCTTTTGGTTAGCAATCAGTTGAAAGGAGCTGAGTTGCTAACTCAAAGGAACACAGATCAAATCCACCAGCTGTTATGCAGGAGAAGGATGGGAAGTCTCCTGTGTGATTTAAACTGCTTTTGAAAACCTCCTGGAGCATCAGCTGTGGGTCAGTTCTACTCGATAATACTTAATCACAAACAAAACAATTTTTATTTAGGATGTATCTTATCATTGAGGACTTTACATGTGGTTTCTCCTCTTAGTCAATAACTTTTTCTTAACTCATCCTTGATCTGGTGTTTCTCCTCTAGAACTTTACATAAGGAGAGAGTCAGTTAACTTTACAGTCAACTAACCCATCCATTCTGAAATCCACTTTATACAGAATTAATAAAATGCTTTTGTCATCAATATATTGCTTAGTATATCCTGTAATAAGACTTATCGCCCCAAGTTCTGTAGTCAGTGAGGACACAGGGAGTGAAAAGCACATTTCTCACTCTTTTTTTTTTTTGTTGTTGTTGTTGTTGGATAGGATTTATTATTTTATAGGAATTGGTTGACAAAGTTTTGATAGAGGGTAATATACATTTCTCACTCTTGTAGGAAGCACTGTAGCAGGATAATGATGAGATCAAAAGGAAAGATGGGGAGGAGACCAGTGTGATTTCAGAACACTGACTCATCTGCTTTACTCACTTTTGGGCACAGTTGCTCATTTTCCACATACACAGAGACTTCATATATTTATTTACTCTAAAATGTTTATCTTCTGATTAAGTAGTTGTTATAATTACTTTATGCCTTAGAAGTTTTACAATAATTAGAATTTGGAGTTTTATGTGAATCAATAGGGCTGAAGCAAAATACTGTTAAGGGCCAAAATGGAAACAAAACACAAAAAGTAGCAAGTGTCTATTGTATTTCTGAAATTATATCAGAAAAAGTAAAATAAAACAAACCCAAAAAACAACCCACTCATTGCTGTTGAGTTTGGACCCACTGTAACTGATCTGTCAGTGGGCTTTCAGTAGCTGTAAATAACAGGGAGGAGATTGTCCATGTTTCTCCCTCAGAGCAACTGTGAATTCCAACTACTCACCTTTGGGCCATAGCTTCTTTCTATTTTGCTTCTAATGACTTACTTGTAAACAACAGTGCCATTGGTTGCAATTGTGGCTAATAAATACTTCAAAGACCATAAGGTATATCCTTCTACTGGTGCCAGGATCTCAAGATAATATTATTCTTATTACCAGTTGAAAGCATTCATTTGACAATAAAACAAAACATTTGATTTCTATCAGATACTAAGGGACTTAGAAAAGAAGCATAGCGACTGGGTCACAATAGAAGTTAATGAGGGAAAGTATTTTAGAAAGCTTTTGACGGGGATTTTACACCTCTTAACTGAGATCATCTTGGAAAAATTTAACCCTTAGATTACAACATGTCATTATCTATTATTACCTTGTATGTGTCACTTCTTGTTTGGGTTTTCTCATTCCATAACTGAGCTTGGATATTGAAAAAGATGAGGTTCAATGAAACCTTGGAAACTTTTATTTAAGCTGTACTGTGCAAAGAGAGAGGTAAGGGAAATAATATGAGTGTTAGTTCCAAATCTGCCAGCAAACTAACATTTAGTTTATTTAACATTTAGTAAATTAGTTCATAATGTTGGATGTCAGTTTTGTCTTTGCTAACATTCTGAATTTTCTTTATCTTTTTTTATTGCATTAAACATAGAAATAACAAGACATTTGTCATTTCTACATCCTTAAAATGTGCATTTGAGTGGTTTTATTATTGATAGGTTAATTTTGTTGTTAAATCATCATCTTAATCTCTCTCAATTTTCCCACCACCTTTAACAAAAAGAGCCATGTTGTTCTTAACAAAAAGTGACTAAGGTTAAGGTATGCAACTACTAACCAAAAGGTCAGGGATTTGAACCCACCAGTGCCTCTGGTGGAGAACAATGAAGTAGTCTATGTCCATACAGATTTACAGTCTTGGCCA
Organism: Elephantulus edwardii; assembly: GCF_000299155.1. Taxonomy (NCBI): domain Eukaryota; kingdom Metazoa; phylum Chordata; class Mammalia; order Macroscelidea; family Macroscelididae; genus Elephantulus; species Elephantulus edwardii. The sequence continues at coordinate 1,038,591 of NW_006400183.1, read as the reverse complement.
GCTCATGGGGTAATTCTACTTTACTTTTTAGGGCTTCTATATGTTGAAATCTACTAGATGGTCGTGGGTTGGGATTTGTTTTAACAGATGCTCATTGTCCCCTAAGTACTGGGTCTTCATTCCCCTCCCCTTTCACTTATTCTAGCAGGTTTCCAAGGCTGTAAGTAGCACTGGAATGGACTGCATATCTTTCTCCTTTGGGGCTGTTGGTAGGTTCAAGTTGCCAGAGAAGTATTAGCCTTTGGGTTAGGAGTACAACTCTTATCAGTACAGACCACCAGAGCTTCTCAGTTTGCTCCTGATAACCATTAAAAAATAAATTTTGGGCTCTATGTACCTGCCTACTCTAGATATACATTATGGGTTTCTGCTTTCTTCTGATGATAAGAATTACTTCTTTTTAGGTTTTTATCAAACTATCCCGTATACTTATGAATATGTAGAAAGCTTCCAAATACCACAGAGAACTTCCATCTTTATGCTTAGACTACAGGAACAAGCAATAGTAGTGAATTTTTCCACTCAGCTAATACATTGTAGCCTTGTTTAGTAGTCCAAGGACATTTGCTCAACAACAATTCCAGTTAATGGGAAACGTATTTAGGAAATGGAAGCCTGGATTTATGGGCACAGACAGGTTATGTTACTCTCCTGAGGTCCTAGTACTGGTAAATAGCTGACTTAGACCATCAGACTTACCTGACTGGAATCACATTTCTCATGGTGATTACAAATACATTCAAAACAGTAATACACACACACATATATATATGTGTATATATATATATACATACATACATATATATATTTATAGATATTGAATTTAAAAAGTGTTCTAAATATTTTTTATTTTATATTTGGTCTCTTTTTGAGATTCAAATTAGAAACAATCCTGAAGAGAAGTCCTTAGAACACACCAATTTTATTATAATATTGCCTACTACTATTCTGAGATATATTCTACTTACCTCCATTTTAAGCACTAGAGATGGACCAACTTATTTTTTTATGTCCAAAATGCTTTAAGTTCAAATAGAACTAGTTCAGAGTACACAAGTGCAATAACATCTTCATATGCTATCTAATTGTGTAACTGAATTAATAAGATTCAGTAAACTTCTTTTAGTTCCATTCAGTACGTAGCAAGTCAGGAGGTCTCCATTGAGAGGTAACTAGATGGCAAGGATGAAGTATTATAGATGACCAGGCCATGACATTCTTTTATGGCATTGCCCATCATTAGAGAAACAAGAACAATTTTCAGAGACTTTTTCCAACCGGTTTTGCAAAATTTATAAGTAATATGATGCACTTTATCAACACTGGTGTTTCCTTTGGTCTCTGACAGAAGTCTCAAAGACTAAATTGCAACACTCTTCTTCTGTAGTTTATAGTAATTAACCACATACCCAGTGGGAAGATAGGGAGGAGATCTCTATGAAGTGATATTTCGTCATTGATTTTTTTTTCTCTGGAAAACTCTTTCTCCGGGGAATGAATGTACAATTTTTCTAAGACAAAAAAAATGAAAATGTTTTATCAAAAGAAGTTTTAATTCTGTGCTTTGTATTAATATTACTTTATAAATGATTCACTAAATATTTTAAAACTGCCTAATTTTTCATTAGAAAGAAATTTTTTATATCATATATAACTTGTCTACAATTCCATGTGAGGTCATGTTACCAAGTGAAGAATTTTATGTTAAGAAAATAGCTGATTAACTTGGTTCATTATGAATCACAACAACACAATGGCATTTTACAAAATTGTTCAATTTACATGTAGCAGGTTTTAAAAAATCTTCATTGTTTATCAATATTTATATTCTTTTACAAAGTTAATTTCTAGCTATAGAAAGTAAAGTTTCAGTTTAAGATTATGTATACCCCTTAGATTTTCTTGTATGATTCTAAACTTTGTTTTAGTACTTAACCTAGGCAGAATTTTTTATGCTATAATATTGATGTTTATTTCAATTGCTTTTTCAGGAAGATAGGTTTGGAAAATAGAGAAATATAAATCTTTATGGAATAAATATTCAGTAAATAAAATCTATCCTCTTTGTTTAGTGTTCAAAGAGGATGAAATATCACTTCATCGAGATCTCCTCCCTCTGAGAAGAATGGGAATCCCAGATCACATGATTGTGGTCATGAGGAACCTATACCTGGATCAGGAGGCTACTGTATGAATGGAGCAGTGGAGCACTGCATAGTTTGGAATTGGAAAGTCAGTGTGTCAGGATGTATTCTATCTCCATACCTGTTCAATCTATATGCTGAGCAAATTATCTGAGAAGCTGGACTCTATGAGGAGGAGTGTGGCATCAAGATTGGAGGGAGACTCATCAATAACCTGTGTTATGCAGATGACACAACCTTATTTGCTGAAAGTGAGTGGGGACTTGAAGCAATTTTTGCAGAAGATCAAGGAATACAGCCTTCAGTATGGGTGTCTCACTATGAAGAAAAGACAGATTCTTGCCACTGGACCAATAGGCATTGTCATGATGGATGGAGAGGAGATTGAAACTGTCAACAGCTTCATCTTGCTTGGATCCACAATTAACACCCTTCATACAAGCAGTCGGAAATAAGAAGATGCATTGCAGTGGGGAAAATCTGCCGTTATGGACCTTTCCAAACTATTGAGGAGTAGTGATGTCAGTTGCAGGACTAAGGTGCATCTGATTCAGACCACGGTCTTTTTGATTACTAGCTATGCATCTCAGGCCTGGATGATGAATAAGAATTACAGAAAAAGAACTGATGTCTTTGAGCTGTGGTGTTGAAGAATATTGAACATGCCGTGGATGACCAAGAGAATGAATAGATATGTCTTGGAGAGGGGGCAACCAGAGTGCTCTTTGCAGGCAAGAATGTTGAGGCTTCGCCTCACATACTTTGGCCGCAATGCTAGGAGGTTCCACTCCTTGGAGAGGGACATGATGTTGGGAAGGGTGGTGGGTTGGCGAAGGAGAGGATGGATTGACATGGTGACTGCTGCAATGGGCTCTTGTGTGTCAGGATGTGTGAGGATGGCACAGGACAGGACTAGGTCCACATCTTTTGTTCATAAGGTTGCTATGAGTCATACATGATTCGATGGCACCTAACAATAACAACAGCAAAATATAATCTAACATAGGAACAGGAAGTTATAAAACAAATTTAGATAAAGAATGCTCCCGAATCTATAAACTGTCCTATTAGAAAATGGAAAATACTATGCTAGACAACTTAGAGAAAAGCAAATAAAATTGATCAATAGATATAAGAAAACATGTTAAAATTCTCCAATAAGAAGGATACGTTAAGATCATGATGTTTAAGTTCTTCATACTCACCAGGTTGGGAACAAAAGAAGAATTGAATATTATTGTTAATAAAGATGAAGGGGGGGAAATTATTCATAAATTACTGGTGGAAGTGTGCAAAAGAGCAGATGCAATGTGGGGAAGGCTGAGACTGACATCTACCTGCTTCATTCTAGGGAACTGTACCCATCAACAAGGTTCATGTTGTTGTTGTTATGTGCCCTCGAGTTGTTTGAGACTCATAGCAACCCTATGTACAACAGCCCTAAATCCTGTTCTATCCTGTGCCAATCACACTGCCTCTGACACATCCATCCGGATTACCCCAGTCACGGAATCAATCCACCTCATAGAGGGTCTTCCCCTCTTGCGCCATCCCTCCACCCTCCCAAGCATGATGTCCCTCTCCAAGGACCTGTCCCTCCTTGCAACATGCCCAAAGTATGTCAGACGAAGCCCCAGAAACCTTGCCTCCAAGGAGCTGCTTGGTTTAACCCTCTCCAGGATGAATCTGTTTTCTTGGCAGTCCACGGTACATTCAATACTCTTCTCCAGCACCACAGCTCAAAGGCATCAATTCTCATTCTGTCCTCCCTAGTCATTGTCCAACTCTTTGATGCATAACAAGTGATTGCAAAGACCATGGCCTATATCATGTGCACCTTAGTCTCCAGAGAGTCACCATTGCTCTTGAGTACTTTAGAGAGGTCCCTAACAGCAGACTTTCCCATCACAATACATTTTTTTATTTCTTGACTGCTGGTGCCAAGAGTGTTGACCGTAGAGCCGAGCAAACTGAAGCTGTCCCTTCGCCATCCATCCTGATGCTACCAATTGGTCCAGTGGTGAGAATCTTTGTATTCTTGACATTGAGCCTCAGTCCATACTGAAGGCTGCTGTCCTTGACCCTCTGCAGCAAGTGCATGAAGTCCTCCTCAGTTTCAGCAAGCAGGGTTGTGTCATCTGCATAACACAGATTGTTAATAGATCTTCCACCATATAAATAGCTACCTTGTCAGACATGCCACCCCAAATATTCCTGTACCTATTTTTATCAATCATTGGGTCTGATCTTCATTGAAAGACTCACAGACTTTAATCACAGTTGTAGGGTTTATTATGGAAATATGTTTGAGAGAAGAGGAGGCAAAGAATATCTCACAATGCAAGTCCTGATTTAGATCAGAAGCCACAAGCTAGATAACAAGGCACAATTCCTCAGTTAGTGAAAGTCCAGATTCAGTATAACAGCACAAACGCAAAAAGCCTCAGGATTTCTCAGTCATCCAGTAAACTTTATCTCAGAGCAGTTACAAGTCAGTTTATCCTCCAATCATCCAGCAAGCCAAACCTTTAAGTCTTGCCTTTATCTCCATGGTTCTTCTGGTTACACCTTGCCATAGTTTTTTCACAGCAGTGCCCCAGTCTCTCCATTACTGTTACCACTCTCTCTCACAATGTGGAAAGCACTTTCTTATATTGGCCCCACAGCTGTTGATGATTTGTTAGATCATGTGCCCACAGTTAAGGTAGCTGGAGACCATTACAGTGGCAAGAAAAGTCAATTTTCAAGGGTTTTGATACCACAGGCCATACCCTGACTTTTCTAGCCATTTCATTATCTGAAGAATCAACCTTCCCTTTACCATCATCTATATTCATTAGAAGTGTGTTAAACCAGCTGCTTCACTTTTTAAATCTTAATCCCCTCATTTGAGATAGTTAATTTCTGATTTGCCCAATCCCATCAAACCAGTACTCTGAGGAAACAAGCATGTCTTTTCTCTGAAGAATCTTTGATTACAGTTGAAACTTTGAGCATCCGCATCTATAAACAAAGGTCCAGTCCAGAGTAAACCATCAGGTAACAGTAATCAACACTAGCTCACAGAATGAAACATCTTCTCTTCATCTGGGTTCCAGTCCACACATTCCCCGGAAACCCATAGCTAGGTTCAAATGGGCCTCTGCCAAAAACTCAAAAGTCCATACTTCTTCCTGTGTTTCAGATCAGCTGGCCGCTTTACTTTATCTTAGCCTCACATGGGCTAAGTCAGCACATCAGGGATCCTCAGGATTCCCCACTTCACAAATCAGTAACCCTTCTTCATGTATCCATTCATCATGCTAGGTGGACAGAACTGAAGGAACAAGTCCAAATGCATCCTGCCTCTTCATTACTGTGTATCTTTCACTTCCACCCATTAAGTGGGCCCAGGTAGTCACCACGAGTTGAGCATACTTGCCAGCTTCCTTTAACATAAAGTTCTGGAAGGGAATTTTGATGCTGCTTTCTTCCTCTCATCAAGTAGACCCAAGTTACTTATATAAGCATCAGCATTTGCCTCAGTTCATTGGCAAAGTCTTTTTCTGTTTGCCTTCTTTCAGTTGTAATTCTCTTCAGAGTACTGGGTAGGACTTAATCTTTCTTAAGCTAAACTCCACGTTCTGTACCTGTTTCTACTACTTATAAGCATTCTTTTATGATAACTTTTCCCCTTTGAATATCTAAATAATATTCAACTGATATTCAATTAATGTTTTCCCCTTTAAATATATGTCCCATCACTATAACACCCAGTACTAATTAACATTACTATATCAATATCTGTCAAGTATATCATACTTTCCACAATCTACGATCTACATCTCAATATAACAAGATATAGTATAGTTTGTACAGTTAAAACAAAAACTTTAATCATCCTTCCAGTATATGCTAGGATTAAATCAATAAAAACTTTAATCTTCTATAATATATCTTAACATTACATAGCAAGGGGAAAAAAGTATCATATATAGACTTCCCCTGCCTCCGTACATAGACTTTTAAAGAAATTATCAGTTTCATCTTTAGATCCTCTTGTCTCAGGCCATAAAGTAGCATCTCAACTTTTCTTTCCATTTTAGTAGCAGCAAAAATAATCTTTGGGGTTTCTTCCTCACTTTGTAAAAATAAACAATAATATTTTAACAATACATCTTCCTAAATCCCTCATTTATAAAAGCAAACCATGTTTCGATGAGTCTGGAGCAATGAATCTCACTTCCCCATGCAACATGGGGAAGGCTGAGTTTGATACCTATCTGCTCATAAAGAAGAATTTTTCCCATCAGTAATGTCCATAGTACCATGCAAATAGCTACATAGTCAGGCATGCCACCTCGCATGCTTCTGCACCTATTTTCACCAATCATTTGGTCTGATCATTGCAAGACTCACAGACTTTACTCACAGTTGTGGGAAATAGGTTTGAGAGTGGGGGAGGCAAAGAATATCTCACAATGCAAATCCAAGTAAAAATTTAGTCAAGAAGCCACAAGCCAGATTGACAAGGCATAATTCATCAATTAGTGAAAGTCCAGATTCAGTTCCACAGTACAAATGCCAGAAGCCTCTGATTTTTGAAAGCATTATAGGTTTTCTGTAAAAAAGTATGTCAAAAGCTGATAAAAATTGCATATCTTCTCAATTTAGCACTGTTAAATTCATTCAAAGGAATCTTTTCCATGAAAGGAAACCAACAATATATTGTGACATAAGGGTAATGATATTTATCATAGGAATGTTTTAATAGCCAAAGATAGAGAAATATGTAGATTTTTCCAATAGGGAATTTATGAAACAATTTATTCTTCACTGACATAAAGTCAGAGCAGATTCATAAGATGGTCAGGTTTCTGAGGCTGTAAATGGCATAGTAGGAGATTGCCCATCTTTCCCCTGTTAAGCTGCTGGTGGATTTGAACCACCAGAGAGGCATGGTTTATTGGTTAGCAGCATTACTTTCTGTAAACAAAGCTCTCTAATATATCCACGGGGGG
>NW_006400183.1:1015002-1031347 GCF_000299155.1 Elephantulus edwardii | reverse complement strand
GGGGGGGAGGGGGCGGGAAGGAGGGGAGCATTCATGTAAACAGAAGAAATTAGCTTTAACAGATGACTTAAAGATATTTTCCAAGATATTAATAAATAAGAAGAAAGGAAAGTGTCCATGACATTGTTATTGTTGTTGTTATGTGCCATCAAGTCGCTTGCATCTCATAGTGACCCTTTATACAAAATCTCTGAAGCCTGCCCTGGCCTGAGCCGAGCTCACTGATTCTGACACACCTACCCCCATTGCCCTTATTACTTTATCAATCCATCTCATCTGAGGGTCTTCCTCTCCTGAGCTATCCCTCCACACTTCGGAGTATGATGCCCTTCTCTAAGGATTGGTCCCTCCTGGCCACAGGCTCAAAGTATGTGAGACAGAGCTTCAAAATCCTAGCCTCCAAGGAGAAACTTGGTTTCATCCTCTCCAAGACAGACATATTTGTTTTTTTGTAAGTCCATGGTGTGTTCAAGACTCTTTTTCAGCACCACAAGTCAAAGGCATAAGTTTTTCTTCTGTCATCCTTCGTCATTGTCTAGCTCTTTGATGTATAGTAAGTAATTGTGAAGTTCATGGCCTAGATCAGGAACATCTTAGTCTCTAGACTGACATAGTTGCTTCTCAGTCCTCTGGAGAGGTCCCTGACATCAGCAAGCAAAATTCTGCTGAAGATTATCCAAAAAGGACTGGAACAGTATATTGATGGAGAACTACCAGAAACACAAGCTGGGTTTAGAAGAGGTCGTGGCACTAGAGACATTAATCACCAATGTCAGATGGATCTTGGCAGAAAGCAAAGAGTACCAGAAAAATATCTGTGTTTCATTGACTATGCAAAGGCATTTAACTTTGTGGATCACAACAAATTCTGTTTAGCCTTTTGGAGAACAGGAATCTTATGTAAAACCTTATATTTGGGCCAGAAAGCAGTAGTCAGAACAAAGCAGGGAAACACTGCATAGCTCATAATCAGGACAAGAGAGAATCAGGGATGTATCCTGTCTCTATACTGTTTTAATCTATATGCAGAACAGATCATTCAGGAGACTGGGCTTTATGAGGAGGAATGTGGCATCAGGATTGGAGAAACACTCATCAACAACCTACATTGTATAGATGACATAACCTTGCTTTCTGAAACTAAGGAGAACTTGAAGCATTTGCTGCAGAAGGTCATGGACTGTGGTCTTTAATATGGTTTGAGGCTCAACATCAAGAAGGCAAAGGTTCTTACCACTGGGCCAATTGGCAGCATCACGATAGATGGAGAGAAGATTGAGGTTGTAAACAATTACAGCTTGCTTGGTCCATGACACTATTTTGAGAAAATATTTAAAGCCTCGAAATGTGATTTTATGTATTGTATGTCTCTATGCATAGTGGGTAAAGAGTTGTGCTGCCAACTTAAAGGCTGACAGTTCAAACCCACTAGCTGCTCTATGAAAGAAAGACAAGCAATCTTCTTCCATGTAATTTACAGCCTCTGAAAACTCACTGGAAGGTCAGCTATGCGTTAGTTCTGACTTGATGGCCTAACAACAAAACAACATGCCTGTTTGATATTAGAAAAATATCTTTAAGTATTGATTTTACTATTTACATTGTTCCAGACTTGGCAAGCTCCTTCAGCTTCTCCCAATGGTAATACCAGTATCTATTACTTAATATTCACAATACAATTTGCAAAACAGAATGTTATATGAGTTGGAAATTGTGTGAACACCTGACTATATATACTTGATAAACAAATAGGATAGACAGTATCCATGCTGCCACCACCAAAAGACTTCCCAAAACCTTTGACTCATTGGAATTGGTGCTGGATTGTCACTATCTGGGCTCTAGAGCCATGGCCAGACACCATTGAAACAGTTGTTTCTCCATGGACTTTACACTCTTCCAGTTGCTTTGTCCCTCTATCTCCACCCTTTCTGCCTTTCCTGATCCTTTTCCTAACCATTGCCACAGACAGCCATCACCACCATGAGAGAAGCCACAACATACAGGGTACCTGGCCTTGGTTGAATGGGACAGTGGCCTGGTGAGACATTACCTTCTGTGTATCTGGTGTCATCTGTTCAGTCTGTAGCTGAGGTGATCACCCTGGGACAAGTGGTGCTGGATGGGTACCAGGACTCCACATTCCCTGCATATCATGGTGGGACAGAAAAGCCAAAAGGGTAGTAAAAGATAGATATGATATATCTATAGTCAATCTTATCAAAGCACACCCAATGATGCAATGGAAATTTTTAAAGTTTGTTATAAATTTATGAATTCATGGGCTTACTTGTGGTAATCTTTGCCCAAATGAAGGTTATACAGAGCATAACATTTTACCTGTATATTACAGTATCAAAACTAGGAAATTGATATTGATATAATTCACATGTCATATTCAAATATTGCCAATTTATACACTGATATGTATTTGTACTTCTATGAACATTTAACTTGTGTAGATTTATATAATCGTTGTTGTTGTTGTTAGGTGCCGTCCAGTTGTAGACAATTCATAGTGACCCTATGAACAAAAGTCCTGAGCACTGTTCATAGAGTTTTCGAGGCAAGCCATTTCGGAAGTGGATGCCACTCCTGCTTCCAAGCTTGTTTTAATCGGGAAGCTCCACCAAACACTGTCCACCATGGGTAACCATTATCACATTTGACACATCAGTGTCACAGTGGTTAGCATCACAGCAACCACGAGTTACCTTTGTACAGCAATGCACAGACCAATGCTATACCACCTAGATGAATGTTTGACAAAAACTCAATTTGAGCCAGGCCTGAGTGCCACAGATTAAAATAACCCACATTTGGCTTGGTAGCATAACTTTTTGTCCACTAGCCCAATGTAGTTCTCTCTATGTTGTCGTTGAAAAAAAATGTTATAAGAGACTCTGAAAATTGTACTAGAACATGGAGAAGCCAAAACAAAGGGAATATATACTGAAAGAAATAAGCTGAACAGAAGATTTCAAAAGGTAGTTCAAGAAGACAGGTTAAACTACTGTAATAGGATAGATATGTTTTGTAGTTTTCCTTATAAAGGTCTTTTATATCTCTAGTTAAATTTATCCCTAAAAATTTAATCTTGTAATTGATATTAAAAATGAAATTATTTTTATATCTTCTGTTTTTGTTCTTTCTTTGTTACTGTAGAGAAATCAAACTGATTTTCATATTTTGAGCTTATATTTTACAATTCTACTCAATTGGTTTACTAGGCATAATAGCTTTTTTTGGTTGAGTCTTTGGAGTTATCTCTGCACACTATCACATTGTCCACAAAAGGTGATATCATCACCTCTTTGCCAATCTGGATGCTTCTTGTTTCTTTCCCTTGCATTATTGACTTAGCTAGAACTTCCAATATCATATTGAATAAGAGTGGTGACAGTGAACATCATTGGCTAGTCCCAGTTCACATGAGGAATGCCTGTAGTCTTGAGAATGATGTTGGCTGTTGGTTTTGCTTATATTCTCTTCACTATGTTGAGTAAATTCCCCTCTACTCTTATTTTGCTGGGAGTTATTTAATACTGTGAAAGGTCTTTTTTGCATAAATTGGTAGGATCATGTGATTCTTATTATTTGCTTTATTAATGTGATGAATTATATGAATTATTTTTCTTACATTGATCACAGACTGGGAGAAAGACATGAAAATACTCTTCACAAAAGAAGACATTTGGATGGCTACAAAACCATGAAGAAATGTTGAAAGTCACTAACAGACAGTGAGTTGCAAAAATGAGATGTTATCTCACTCCCGCAGGAGTAGTAAAGTTTCACAGAACAGCAAAACATTGGAGAGGATGTGGAGAGATTGAAATTTTATGCACTGCTGGTGAGATTGTAAAATGGCACAACCATTTCAGAAGGCAGTCTGGCATTTCCTCTAAAAGCTGAACATAAAAATCCCATATGACAAAGCTATTCCACTGCTAGGAATATATGCCAAGGAAATCAGAATTTAGACATGACTAGACCTATATACACCTATATAGCAGCATTAGCCACAATAGCAAGAAAGTGGAAACAGCAAAAATACCCATCAACAAATGATTGGATTGAGAAATTGTGATACATTCACACAATGGAATAGTATGCAGCACTAAAGAACAAAGATTTTGTAAAATACTATATAACATGAGAGAGTCTAGAGAGCATGATCCTGAGTAAAATAATTCAGTCTCATAATGACAAATACTACATAGGATCATTATCACAAAAATAGAAGGATAACTGAACAAAATCTATCCATATGTTCAAAAGGGGAAAGTATAATGGGAAGGGCAAGGGAAAAGGGAAATGGTGAAAATCACTAGGATAGCAGAGGTTAGTGGGCATATGGGTGAGATACAGGTAAGATTCAATGGGAATTTCAAAAGATAGGGCAATAATAGGCATGTATCAATAGTTATCAATTATATAAAACACATGTACTTGAATTCCTATATAAAACACAATGGACATGAATGAAACACAGTGTACATGAATGCTGGCATGCAAAATAAAACTTTTAAAAAGATCTTTCCAAGCTTTTGAGGTTTTTTTTTGTTGATCTGATGGGCTGTTGTTGTTGTTGTTATTAAGTGCCATCAAGTGGTAGACAACTCATAGCGACTCAATGAATGAAAGACTTGACCACTTTGTATAACTTTAATCATTTCTACAAGTTCATAGGTTGTTGTGTTGTTGTTATGTGCCATCGAGTCGCTTGTGACTCATAGCGACCCTATGTTCAATAGCCCTAAACTCCACTCTGTCCTGTGCCAATCTCTACCATCTCCGACACACACATCCTGATTGCCCCAGTCACTAAACCAATCCACCTCATAGAGGGCCTTCCCCTCCTGCGCTGTCCCTCCACCCTCCCAAGCATGATGTCCCTCTCCAAGGACAGGTCCCTCCTTACAACATGTCCAAAATATGTTAGACGGAGCCTCAGAATCCTTGCCTCCAGGGAGCCTCCCGGTTTGACCTTTTCCAGGATGAATCTGTTTGTTTTCTTGGCAGTCCATGGTACATTCAATACTCTTCTCCAGCACCACAGCTCAAAGGCATCAATTCTCCTTCTATCCTCTTTAGTCATTGTCCAGCTCTCTGATGCATAACAAGTGATAGCAAAAAGTATGGCCTGTATCAGATGCATCTTAGTCTTCAGAGAGACACCCTTGCTCTTCAGTACGCTGGAGAGGTCCCTAACAGCAGACTTTCCCATTGCAATACGTCTTTTAATTTCCTGGCTACTGGCGCCGAGAGTGTTGACTGTGGAGCGAAGCAAACTAAAGCTATGAACAATCTCAATCTCTTCACCATCCATCCTGATGCTGCCAATTGGCCCAGTGGTGAGAATCTTTGTCTTCTTGATATTGAGCCTCAATCCATATTGGAGGCTGCAGTCCTTGACCCTCTGCAGCAAGCGCTTCAGGTCCTCCTCACTTTCCGCAAGCAGGGTTGTGTCATCTGAATATTGCAGATGGTTGATAGATCTTCCACCAATCTTGACCCCACATTCCTCCTCATAGAGCTCAGGCTCTCAGAAAATCTGTTCTGCATACAGGTCATAGGAGGCAAGCTATTTTCGAAGTGGATGCCACTCCTGCTTCCAAGCTTGTTTTAATTGGGGAGCTGCACCAAACACTGTCCACCATGGGTAGCCATTATTGCATTTGACACATAGTGTCACAGTGTTAAACATCACATCAACCATGAGTTACCTCTGTACAGCAAGTGAGTAAGAAATATTATGGATGTTAGCATTAGGTGCATATGAGTAGGCTTCAACTCACAGCACTCCTAGGTGCAACAGAACTAAACTTTGCCCAATTCTACACTATTCCCACAATATTTTCTTTGTGTAAACTCATTGCTTCTGTCATTGTGCCAATCTTCCTCATTGAGGACATTTTTCTTTTATGCTGACTATTTACTTAACTGAGACTATTGTCTTTCTATAGTGACCAGCTCCTTCTCAGAACATGCCCAAAGTATGTGAGATGAAGACTTGTCATCCTTTCTTCTAATGATCATTCTGGTTGCACTGATTCCAAAAGAGATTTGTTTATCTTTTTGGCAGTCTATGTTATAGTCAACATTCTTTGCCAAGACCACAATTTAAAGGCATCAATTCATTTTCAGTTATCCTTCATTCATTGTCCAACTTTCACATACATACATATGAAGTGATTGAAAACACCATGGCTTAAGTCAGGCACATCTAAGTCTTCAAAGTGACGTCCATGCTTCAGTGATGTAATCTAAGACCACAGTCTCTGGCAGTTTGGATTCACTCAGTTCATAATGGGAGCTCTGATAGTTTAATGTTAAAGAGTTGTGCTGCTGTCAACCTAAAGGCATATGGGTCAAATTCACCAGCTGCTCTAAGGGAGAGAGAGAGATGTGCAATCTCCTCTTATGAAATTTATAGGCTCTGAAATCCCACCGAAGGGTTAGCTATGAGTTGATTCTGACTCCATGATACATAACAGCAATAGCAGAAGCTCATTAAGAAGTGGGCAATCTCCTCCCATGTGATTCATAGCTTCAGAAACCCAATGAGACAATCTTCAAGTTATTGTTCAGGAAGAAGCACATTACTGAAGACTTTGCACATATTTTTTCCCTCTAACCTGGGCCAATGACCTTTCCTTATTGGTTCTGAGTCTAGCATTTGCCCTTATAACTAAGGCAAAGACTTCCTCTCCAGAAGACTTCTCTATTGAAATTTACAGGAGTATGAGGACTCAGTTAATGTCTTTCTTTTCTTATTTAATACTGTGATTCTAATGAAAGTTTACATAAAAGTTGAATTTTCATTAATTCATTGTTGCACATTTTCCTTCCTACCCCCACTGTCCCCAGTTAACTTTTTAAAAAAATATGCATTCAGTGTTGGATAATTCCCTCCCCTACACCCGCCCCCTCCCCACCAGTTCATTTTGCTATGCGCCTCTTATTCTGGACCAGTTAACATCTTTCTAATAGAGTCTCTTTATACTGAAGGTTAGTAATTACAAAGATATTAAACTTGTTTTTGTTATTACCAATGCAATGCCTTACTTGGCATGCCCTTCCTGGCTTAGGTCTATAGCAGTGAAGGATCAAGGTAGAGGTAAACAAACTTTGAGAAACAGGTGAGGATCTTGTTGAGACTAGGAGGCAATGCAAGATAAAAAAAGCACTTGGGAGATTGCAGTGCACCTAATTCCTATATACTGCTTTGCTTGCTTTGGGGGTATGTGTTTCTTGTCTTTCAAACACCCTAAATGTGTATCAATTTAAAGAAATTTGTTTATTAAAAATCTGAAATGTAATTCTGCATTTTAAGAAAATTCAAGTGATTTGAATTGTTATTCTTAGCATCAATAATAGGATAGAATGCTTTGTTAATAATTGAAACAAGCCATCTGAATCTCTGAAACACAAGCATATAGCCATTGAATCCATTGCTACCAAGTAGATTCCAACTCATAGAGATCCTACAGATGAGAGCAGAATGGACCCATGCAGTTTCCAGAGGAGCTCTGGTAGCATAGTGGCAAGAAGTTTCACTGCAATCCGAAGACATGTGGTTTGAGGCCACCAGCTGCTCTGCAGGAGAAGGATGGGCAATCTCCTCCCGTGTTAGCATCTGGATTGGCTCCAACTTGATGGTACACAACAACATCATATCTTATAAAAGCAGACTGCCTTATCTTTCCCCTTGAATCAGCTGGTGGGATCTGATGTCAATCTTTCTGTTATAGACCTAGTGCTTAGTCCACGGCACCACCAGAACACCTTCCTAGAAAATAAGCTGGAAACATCTATGCCAAAAATTCCTTGTCATGACTGAAACCTTAAAAGGCTAGGTAAGCTATTTCTCTGTTCAAGACTACAGATTCTTTTGCAATGTCTCAAGAAGGTTATTCTCATTTTAAATAACAAGGATTCCTTTGGTCAAGATACAAATGCTTTTTTACAATGTGAGGGAGAAGAATCATTATATAGGGAACCTAGAAATCTGTTACAACAATAGGTAAGGAAAAGTGAATGTAAGCAATAGTTGATAGGAGCTGCCTGGATCTTTAGAACTTATACCTATATCTAAGAAACACAAACAGTGACTATATACATGGACCTCATCTGATAGTCTACAAAGAATCAGATTGATTATATCGCTGGAAAGAATTGTTGGAGAAGCTCAATATCAGCTATGAAAAATAGGTCAGATGCTGTTTGTAGAATAGACCATCAACTATTTATACTCAAGTTCAAACTGAAGCTAAAGAAAATTAAAACAAGTCCACAAGAACCAAAATTTGACCTTGAGTCTATCACCCCTGAATTAAAAAAAAAAAATCTCAAGAACAGGCTTGAGACCTTGAACACTAATGGGAGAAGAATAGATGAGCTGTAGGAGGATATCAAGAATATCATCCAGGAAGAACACAAAAGGTAATTACAAAGACACAGGAGGAAGAAAAGATCAAGATGGATGTTTGAAGAGACACTGAATATTACACTAGAACATTGAGAAGTCAAAGCAAAAGGAAGAAATCAGAAAGTAAAGGAGCTGAACAGAATATTTCAAAGAGTAGATTGTAAAAACAAAGAAAAGTATTATAATGAAATGTGCAAAGGGCCGGAGTTGGAAAATCAAAACGGATGAACTTGCTTTGCATTTATTTCCATAGCTGTGGAAACTGAAGAACAAATTCAAGCCTCAAATTACAATACTTATCGATTATGCTAATGGCAGAACATTGAATGAACCAAGAAGCATAAGAAGAAGATGGAAGGAGTACACAGAGTCAGTAAAGAATTGACTGACACAGAAGAATTTAATGAAACAACATGTGATCAAGAGGCAATGGTGATAAAGAAAGTTAAAGCTACTCTGAAGGAATTGGCAAAAAACAAAGCCATGAGAATTGATGGAATACCAACTGACATATATCAACAAACAAATGTTACCTTGGATGTGCTTACTATGTTATGCCAAGAAATCTGGAGGACAGCTACCTCGCCAACTGAATGAAAAAGATCTGTATTTGTTCCCATTCAAAAAAATGGTGATCCAACAGAGTGTGGAAATATAGAATATCACTAATGTCACAGACAAGCAAAATATTTCTAAATATTATTAAAAAATAACTGGAAAAATATATTGACAGAAAACTACCAGAAATACAAGCAGAGTTTAGAAGAGACTGTGGGACTAGGGACATCATAGCCAATAAATAGTTAGATGGATCTTGGCTGAAAGCAGAGAGTCCCAGAGGAATGTCTATTAGTGTTTCATTCACTTTGCAAAGATATTTGACTGTGTGGATCAAAACAGATTGTGGCTAACATTGAGGAGAATGGAAATATCAGAACATGTAATTGTACTCATGTAAAACCTATACTTGGACCAGGAAGTAGTAATCAGAACAGAGCAAAGAAACATTACATGGTTCAAAATCAGGAAAGGAGTGCATCAGAGATGTGTTCTGTCTTCATATCTTTTCAATCTATAAGCTGAAGAGATCATTTGAGAGGCTGGACTTGATGAGGAGGAATGAGGCATCAGGATTAGAAAAAGACTCATCAACAACCTGTGCTACGAAGATGACACAACTTGCTTGCCAACCTGAAGCATTTAGTACAAAAGATCAAGGACTATAGTTTTCAAAATGGATTGAAGCTCAACCTCAAGAAAAAAAAGATTCTCACCATTGGGCCCATTGCCTGTACCATGATAGAAGAAGAAGAGATGAGACTGTTAACACCATGCGGGAAAAGGTGGAAGGTCAGAGAAAGAGAAGAAGATACTCAACAAGAAGGATTGACACAGAGACTGTAACAAGGAAATCAAGCAGATGGCAGATTGTGAGGATGTTGCAGAATAGTTCTAGGCTCAGATTTGTTGATCTTAGGGTTGCTATGAGTTGTCATTGACTGAATGGTGCCTAACAACAACAACAGATAAATACAAGCTATTGCTCCATTTTTAAAAACTATATATTGGTTGCTATATCCTGGATTTCTTCCATTTACTGACTGAATTAAAAGATTCAGAATGATGATGTTCAAAAAAGTGGGTTTTTTTAAAAGAAGATTTTTATTTTATGCTGGTTTGCTTACAAAGTTCATATACATTGTTTTTCATACTGAATCTTACACATTTCCTTTACCCATCCCTCCCTCCACCCATCAAATAGTGTGTCCCTGTGATTATGGCCCTGCCCATCCTTATCTCTCTGCTTCTACCCACCCCTGCCAATCCTCATACCCATTTTACGATTATTTTTTAATAATAATGATCTTATACAGAATTTGTCCTTTTGAGACTGAAATAGTTCACTTAGCATAATGCTCTCCAGTCCCTCCTAAGGTATGTAGTAAATATTTAAATCATTGCTCCTGCATGCTGCATAGTATTCCATCGTGTGAATGTAGCACAATTTCTCAATCCATTTGATTATGGTTGGACATTTGGGATGTTTCCATGTTCTTGCAATAGTGAATAATGCTGCTATGAACATTGGTGTACAAACCTCCACTTGTGTCTCATTTCTAATTTTCTTTGGATATATTGCAAGCAGTGGAATAGCTGGATCATGTGGAATTTCTATGTCCAGCTTTTTGAGAAAATGCCAAACTGCCTTCAAGAGTGATTATACCATTTTAAAACTGCACCAACGGAGTATGAATGTTCCTATCTTACCACATACTCTCCATCATTTATTACTTGCTGTCCTATTAAACGTTGCCACTGCTGCTGGGGTGAGATAGTATCTCATTGTGGTTTTGATCTGCAAATCTCTTCTTGCCAGTGATTTTGAGCATTTCTTCATGTGTCTTTTGGCTTTCTGACTTTCGGCCTCTGTGAAAGGTCTTTCCATGTCTTTTGTCCATTTTGTAATGATGTTATTAATCTTTTTCTTGTGGAGGCCTTGTAAAATTCTGTAGACTTCTGTTATGAAACCCTTGTCTGAACTGATATTGCCAAATGTTTGTTCCCAGTCAGTAGGTTTTCTTTATACTTTGTTGGAAAATGTTTTTAATGCACACAGAGATTTCATCTTTAGAAGGTACCATTCATTCATCAATTTTATCCTCTCCTGGTTGTATATTTCTGGCTGTCTTTGTCAGCCATTTTTATACCATGAGCTAGGCCTTCTAAGCTTGGTCCTATGAACATTATGGTATTGGGCTTTACACCTAGGTTTCTGATCCACCTTGAGTTGATTTTTGTGTATGGTGTGAGATGTGCATCCTGCTTCTACAGGTAGTAGTCCAGTTTTGCCAGCACCATTTTTTGAAGAGGTTGTCATTTCACTGTTTGACAGATTTTGTTTTCTTGTTGAATATCATTTGACCATAGATAGGGGATTAGTATCTGGGTTCCTTAATCTTCCCCATTGGTTTATATGCCTGTCATTGTATCAGTATCATGCTGTTTTGGTTATTACAGCTGTGTCGTAGGTTCTGAGATCAGGGAGTGTTATGCCTCCCACTATGCCTCCCACTTCATTCTTGTTTTCCAGAAGAGCTTTGCTTATTTGAGGTCTCCTTCCTCTCTAAAAATATTTGCCAATTGCCTTTTCTATCTCTTTGAAAAATGAATTTGGTATTCATATTGCATTATGCAGATGACACAACCATGCTTGCTGAAACTGAGGGGGATCTGAAGAGCTTGCTAGTGAAGGTCAAGGACTGAAGCCTTCAATATGGATTGAAGCTCAACATCAAGAAAACAAAGATTCTCGCCACTGGAGATGATGAAGAGATTAAGATTGTTGATAGCTTCAGTTTGCTTGGCTCTACAATCATCACTCTTGGTAACAGTAGACAGGAAATTAAAAGATGAATTGCATTGGGAAAGTCTTCTGTCAGAGACCTCTCCAAAGTACTGAAGAGCTACGATGTCAGTCTGGAGACTACAGTGCACCTGATACAGGCCATGGTTTTTGCAATAACTTGCTATGCATCAGAGAGCTGGACAATGACTAGGGATAATAGAAGGAGAATTGATGCCTTTGAACTGTGGTGCTGGAGAAAAGTATTGAATATACCATGGATTGCTAGGAGAACAAACAAATTTGTCCTGGAGAGGGTGAAGCCAGGCTGCTCCTTTGAGGTAAGGATTCTGAAGCTTTGTCTGACATACTTTGAACATGTTGCAAGGTTTGGGAGGATGGAGGGACAGTGCAGGAGAGAAAGACCCTCAATGAGATGGATTGATTCAGGGTAATGGAGATAGATGTGCCAGAGACAATAAGATTAGCAAAAGATAGAGAAGAGTTTAGGGTTATGTACATAGGGTCATTATGAGAGGCAGGCAACTCAGCGGCACATAATGACAACAACAAAATTGGGATTGCATTTAATATGTAGATTGCTTGTGATAAGATTGTAATTTGTACTATATTGAGTCTTCCTATCCATTAACAGGAAATATTTTTCTATTTATTTAGGTTTTTTAAAATTGTGTCTTGCAGAAGTGTTTTGTAGTTTTCTTTGAACAGGTCTATTCAACAAAGACTTGGGAACTTTTTGTTAGGTTGTTCAGATGGAAAAAGCACTGAGAGGAGAATAGTGTTAAGAACTATACTTTTAATCCTGTACTTTAAAAATTTTTTTGCAAGTGAATAATCTTTTTTATTGTTATTATTATTATTATCATGCTGGTTTATTTACAAAATTCAAATACATTGTTTTCTAGACCAGATTCTTCCAATTTCTCTCACCCCTCACCCAGCAATTCTATAACCTCATGATTAATCCCCACCTCTGAACATCCTCACCCCTCCACTTCTACCTCCTCCTTGGATCCTCATTCTCATTCTACAACAATGATTTTATACAATATTTGTCCATATTGGATTGAGTTAGTTCACTCAGCATAATGCTTTCCAGTCCTTCCCAATTTAGGAAATAATTTACAAAATCACTGCTCCTGTGTACTGCATAGTATTACATTGTGTGAATGTACCATAATTTCTCAATCCATTTGATTGTAGTTGGACATCTGGGCTGTTTCCATGTTCTTGCAATGGTAAATAATGCTGCTATGAATATTGGTGTACAAGTCTCCATTTGTGTCTCAGTTCTCATTTTCTCAGGGTATATCCCGAACAGTGGAATAGCTGAGTCTTATGGCATTTCTATGTTCAGCTTTTGGAGGAAGTGCTGTCACTGCCCAACTGGGCAAGTTACTCCATGGCTTTAGAGAAGCACTATAATATTCTTTAACATTGAGACTTTTTGTTTTGTAGTACTATAAAAATTGTTAACTTCTAAACTTTCTAAAATTAAACTTATGAGAATGTATATCAAGCTAGCTTTTAAATACTACCCTGAACTCTTACCTCCTTCCAGTGTATAAATATTATTGTTAGCTCCTATCTAGTTGACTCTAACCCATAATGACCCGTTGTTGTTGTTGTTGTTAAATGCCGTCGAGTCGTAGGCGACTCAGCGACCCTACAAACGAAAGTCCTCCACAGTTGCGTGACTTTAATCCTTTCTCCAGGTTTGTAAAGACCCTGTATGTAATAAAAAACCAATACAAATAAACATGAATAAAGATAGCTGTTCAGTTTGTAGAATGGATCAAGTATAAATAAAATTTACCAAATGTCAGGTGTTTTTAAAAAGAAGAAATTGGCGCGCTCTGGTGGCTTTATGGCAAGAAGTTGCACTGCAATCCCGTAGGTGCGCAGTTCAAATTCACCAGATGCTCTGCTGGAGAAGGAGGAACAATCTCCTCCTGTACCAGTCAGATCCGATTTGACGGTACACACACAAATAATAAAATAATAAAAAATAAATTAAGCAAAAAAAGAAGAAATTAGGTCGATAATGCCAGCAAAACAAAGGCCTGCAAATAAGCATCTGCAGAGTTTAATAATAAATCATATCTAACTGGTGTTTGTAATTCTCACTAATGCCCTATGTTGTTGTTGTGTGCCGTTGATGAGGAACTGACCACTAGCTAACTTAAGTTTTCAGAGATATTCATTCACGTGGGAGGATTTTGTCCATACTTTCCCAAGGAGCAGCTGGTGGATTTGAACTATGTAGCTTCTTACCACTACAACAGCAAAGCTCCCCCAAAGTCCTGCAGCTACTCTTTTATCTTGATTTTGCTGATACAGAAATTGAAACTCAAAGATATTAAACAAAATTTCCTAAATTCACAGCATTTGTTAGCAAACCAAAAATAGTTCATTAAATCTCCACTCTTACTCATTTAATTTCTCTTTCTTCGTTGTGCTTAAGGAAGAGTCTTGCCTCTCCTTCTTCCCACTAGTCTTCACTTCCCAAAAAAGTACATATTGTCATAGCTCTCATTTGTAAGAAAAGATCTCCCGGAATAAGTAGCTAAGTGCATTAATTCTGACCATTTGCTTCTTTTGTTGATTTTTGAAAGAGGCCTGATCACTGTGACATTTCAGAGGTTAGCCTTGGGTTTGGATTTTCCTGTGTAATTGGGAACCAAGTATAGAATGAGAAACCTGTAATAGTACATTAGGGAGTACCATGTTTTAAATATCCATAAAATAAAAACCTGAAGTCTTATGGGTCAGAGGCACATCAAATTGGAGATAAAAGAGTTAAGGTTTTCTTGTCAGGTAAA
The DNA here is from genome assembly GCF_000299155.1 of Elephantulus edwardii. Taxonomy (NCBI): domain Eukaryota; kingdom Metazoa; phylum Chordata; class Mammalia; order Macroscelidea; family Macroscelididae; genus Elephantulus; species Elephantulus edwardii. Next base: position 1,016,727 of record NW_006400183.1, on the reverse strand, counting down.
TAGAGAACCTGAAGAATATTGTATTAGAGAAAAGTAGGGAAGAATTTTGTACTATTACCATAAATATATATGAGCATTTGTGGTTCACTATAATGGTGACTGAGAATATGATAAATATATGGCAGGGATGAATTTAAAATGCAAGTAAAGTGGAATGCACAAAGCTCTTTCTTAATCCACATTATCGTCTGGGATATCATTAGGTTCAATATGTTGAGTTGCAGATAAAACTTGAAGTATATTTACATTAGATGGATTTCAAGAAACCATTGTTATGACTTAAATACATCTGAATTACTACCCCAGGATATACACTTGATGTTACTTGTAGGATCTTAGCTTTTTCATACATGCCATTCTGGAACCTTATTCCAGTATGTAAGAGCATACATAAGAGGTAAGGACAAGTTTTGGCTAGGCTCCTAAAGAAGTCATTAATTTACTCATTGCCATCAATTTGGAATTGATTCAGAGCTGATTCTCCAGTGGGTTTCAAGGTTGTAAACCACTCATCCTTTTCCTTCAGTTATCATGTGGATAAATTTATATTTTACTTTAGATTTTCAGTTATAGTTACAAAACTTTTCTTTGCACTAGAATTAAAGTTCTCTATTTTCTTCTTCTTCTAATACTTGTATGGTGTCATTCTTTTAAAGTTATAGTCCTAAGCTATTTAGAATTTATTCCTGTATTGAGTGTGAATTAAGGATCCAATTGTATCTTTTCTGAATGACTACCTAGTTGCTCTTACATTGTTTAGATAATATTTTATTTTCACTCAATGATTTGCAATGACATTTTTTACATATATTAAATTACTATTCTATTTATCTTTGGGCCTAATTTCAAGCTTTATATTCTATTCCATTGTTCCATTCATGCTCCAGTACCAGACTATTTTAATTATAGAGGCTTACAAAATTAATATGGTTAACACTGAAGAGAAAGGAAATCCCTAGAACACTTAATTGTGCTTATGCAAAATCTATACCTACCAGAACCTCAACAAGAATAAGGTGAACAACCCAATTGCAAAATGGGCACAGGATATGAATAGACTCTTCACCAATGAAGACATTCAGTTGGAAAATAAACACATGAAGAAATGTTCAAAATTCCTAGCTATCAGAGAGATGGAAAACAACAACAGCTATGAGTTATCATCTCACCCCAGCAATAATAGCAAAATTCAACAAAGCAAACAATAAATGCTGGTGAGGTTGTGGAGAGATTGGAACCCTTATTCACTGCTGATGGGAGTGTAAAATGGATGGTGGTTTGATGTTTTCTCAGAAAGCTAGAAATAGAAATACCATTTGACCCAGCAATGCCACTACTGGGAGAATACCTTAAAGAAACCAGAACTACGATCCAAACAGATATATGCACACCTGTCTTTATTGCTGTATTACTTACAATAGCAGAGAGGTGGAAGCAACCCAAGGGCCCATCAACAAAGAAATAGATAGAAAAAGTATGGTATATTCACACAATGGAATACTATGCAGCACTGAAAAACAATTAACTCATAAAACATTACACAACATGAGTAACCTTGGAGGACATTATGCCGAGTGAAATATCTCAATCACAAAAGGACAAATATTACATAACACTGCTGTTATAAAGCAGGTATGACTTGGGGAGTTAGGAAGAGAATAGGATTAAGACTGGATAGTTAATGAACATTGCATTGGAACAGATGAAGGAAAGAGCTGTTTAAAA
>NW_006400183.1:984470-1014902 GCF_000299155.1 Elephantulus edwardii | reverse complement strand
TAATATATTATTATACTATCATTCAAATTTATGCACCAACCAGAGCCAAAGAGGAGGAAATAGATTATTTCTACCAACTTTCACAGCTAGAAATTGATCAAACGTGCAATCAAGATGAATTAATAATAATAATGGATGACTGGAGTGCAAAAGTTGGGAACAGGGAAGAAGGATCAGTAGCTGGAAAACATGGACATGATGACAGAAATGAGACTGGGGATAGAATGATAAGAATTCTGCACAATCAATAATTTATTCATAGCAAATACCTTTTAAAAGAAATGTAATGTAGACCATACACATGGTTTTCATCTGATAGTATGCACAGAAATCAGATTGATTACATCAGTGGAAGGAATCATTGGAGAAATTCAATGTCAGCAGTGAAAACTAGGCCAGGTACTGATTGCGGAACAGACCATTAACTACGCATATTTAAGTTCAAATTAAAGCTAAAGAAGGTCAAATCAAGTTGATAGGAGTAAAAATTTGACCTCTGTCCAACCTGAATTTAAAAACTAACTCAGGAGCAGGTTTGAGGTATTGAACACTAATGGACAAAGACGAGATAAGCTGTGGGAGGATATCAAGAATATCATCCACGAAGAAAGCAAAAAGCCATTATAAAGACAGGAGAAGTAAAACCAAAATGGATATCAGAAAGAGACTCTGAATATTGCACTAGAGTGCTGAGAAGCCACAGCAAAGGGAAGAAATAAAAAGGTTAAGGAGCTGAATAGAAGATTTCAAAGGGCAGCACAGGAAGACTAAACAAAGTATTATGAAATATGCAAACAGCGAGAGTCAGAAAATGAAAAGGGCTGAACTCTTTAAGCATTTCTTAAGCTGAAGGAACTAAAGAACAAGTTCAAGCCTTGAACTTCAATACTTAAAGATGCTATGGGAAGAATATTGAATGATCCAGGAAGTATTAAGAGAAGATGGAAGGAGTATAGAGTCATTGTACCAAAAATAATTGGCAGACACAGAAGAATTTCAAGAAACAACCTAAGATCAAGAGGAAATGGTAATGAAGGAGGAAGTTCAGGCTGCTCTGAAGGACTTGGCAAAAAATAAAGCCCCAGGAATTGATAGAATACCAAATTGACATATTTCAACAAAGAGATGGACGTGATCTCCAGTTTGTGCCAAGAAATATGGAGGACAATTACCTGGCCAACTGACTGGAAGAGATCCAAATTTGTTTCCATTCCAAAAAAAGTGACCCAATAGAGTGTGGAAATTATCATTCAGTATCACTTATATCACACACTAGCAAAATCCTGCTGAAGAGTATCTAGAAATGATTGAACAGTATATTGACAGAGAGCTCTGAGAAATACAAGCTGGGTTTAGAAGTGATTGTAGCACTAGAGACATTAGCGCCAATGTCAGATGGATAGTGGCCGAAAGCAAAGAGTACCTAAGGGGTGTCTGTGTTTGACTATGTAAAGCATTTGACTGTGCGGATCACAACAAATTCTGCTTAACCTTGAGGAGAATGGAAATCCCAGAGTGCTTGACTGTGCTTATGTGAAACCTATACTTGGACCAGGAGGAAGCAGAACAGAGCAGAGGAACACTACATGGTTCAAAATCAGGAAGGGAGTGCACCAGGGATGTGTCTTGTATCCATACCTTTTCAATCTATATGCAGAACTGATAATTCGGGAGGCTGGGCTTTATGAGGAGGAATGTTGCATCAGGATTGGAGGAAGACTCAACAACAACCTACATTATGCAGATGACACAATCTTGCTTGCTGAAACTGAGGAGGACTGAAGCACTTCTGTAGATGGTCAAGGACTGTGGCCTTCAATATGGATTGAAGCTCAACATCAAGAAAACAGATTCTCACTACTGGGCCAATTGACAGCATCATAATGATGGGGAAGAGAACAGCTTGCTTGGTTCCACAATCAACAGAATAGCAATAGCAGTCAAGAAATCAAAAGATTAATTTAGGTAAATCTGCTGTCAGGGACCTTTCCAGAGTACTGAGAAGCAATGCTGGAAGTCTTGAGACTATGGTGTGCCTCATCCAGTCTACGGTGTATCCAATTACTTGCTATGTATCAGAGAGCTGGACAATGACTAAGGGTGACAGAAGAATTGATGATGTCTTTGAGTTGTGGTTCTGGAGAAGAGTCTTGAACATAGCATAGACAGCCAAGAAAACAAATAGTTCTGTCTTGGAGAGGGTGAAACCAAGTTTCTCCTTAGAGGCGAGGATTTTGAAACTCTGTCTCACATACTTTGGGCATGTAGCCAGGAGGGACTGGTCATTGGAGAAGGACATTATGCTTGTAAGGGTGGAGGGACAGCACAGAAGAGGAAGACCTAGGATGAGATAGATTGATACAGTGCCTGGCGCAATGTGGTTTGGTGTGTCGGAATTAGTGAGACTGACTCAGAACAGGGTAGGGTTCAGAGCCGCTGTATGTAGGGTTGTTGTGGGTTGCAGGAGACTCAACTGCACATAACAACAACAACAACAACAATAAACTAGAGTTTTTTTGAGACACCACAGCAAAAAATCAAGGTAAAACTTCTTTCACACAAGTTGTCAGCACTGCTTGCTATTAAATAAGATCTTTATAGCACAGTGTTACTGAATCTGGCTTTGTAGATGATAAACCTAGCCTATTATCTGAGGGAATTTTTACTAGTTACCATACAACCTCTCTGTAATTCTTTGCTGTTATATTATGTGCTGCGCCTGAATATTCAGCAAATCCGCACTTGGAGAAAAGTCCTGAAAATGTCTCAATGAAATAGATACTTGCTCAATTCTCTGTACTCCCTCTAATCTTGTTTGCATATGTAGGCGATAAAATTAATTCTGCATTTTTTCTGCAACAATCTATGGTTTTATTGTATAACGAGGCATTGAAACATCTGAATAAATCAATATCTTGATGGTGAGGCAGCTGCTTTCTCCTTCACTTCTTTGGGTTACTAGAGTAACTTGTGAGTAGATGAAGATGAAGAAGAAGAGGAGAAGGAAGAGGAGAAGGAAGAGGAGGAGGAGGAGGAGGAGGAGATGACAATCTTTTGCATTTCTTAAATCTTTCCAAGGCATGCGCTGGCACAACACAAACTTCTCCTGTCAGATACAACTAGTCTGGTGACCAAACATCACACGTTGTTAACACCTCTGTGGCAGCAGTGTACTGCACCTACTCCCACCTCAGCCTTGCTTGTTTGTGTATGATATTTGGAGCATCTGGAGGAGTGTGAATAGTATCGGGGGTGGGAGGAGAGGAGGAGGAAACAGCATTAATATCTGGCTGGGATGAGGACAGCTGTAGTTATGCAGAGAATGCCTGAACATGTCATTGGTTGCAAACCCAAGCATCACTAATACTCTTTAACAGGAACATCTGGTGAAAGTCCATGATGGGTCTTCATTGGCCTTGAGCTGGCTCACAACCATATTGAAGACACAGCTATTTGGTGTGGGTTGATGGTCCTATGATGTGATGCTACGCTTGATTTTCTGGAATGGAAGGCTAGACAATTTCTCCACAGTGGCAGCTTTCCCCTGGAACTGTTGTTTTTTCCATATAAGGCATGATGTGTTAATGTAAATTGTGCCTAGTTGGACTCTGTTGTTATCAAATAACTGGTAGTAATGTTGAATGGAGCTGGATCTAATCTGTCCCCAAATCAGCTTGTCTCTCATTATGGAGTGTCACCCAGTCTCCATGAGACCTGAGAGGCTGGCATGATAGTGGCTCTAGATTTTTACGATTGTCATGTTGGATGTGGTGAGTCTTTAGGAAAGAAACCCTGTTTAACTGTCACTATTGGTGAATGTAATATTGGATTTTAAAGGGAAAGTAGAGAAGTTTTTAGAATTGGCTTAATAAGGAAATGTTTGGAGAAGGAAATTTTTAACTACATGGGAAAAAATAAAACAACCCACCAAATCCACTGCAAGTGATGAAATTCTGACTCATAGTAGCTTTGCAGGATGAAGTAGAACTTCCAAGTTTATAAAGCTTTACAGAAGAAGACTACCTCATCTTTCTCTGGGGGGCAATGTTTGGTGGTGGACCCAAAGTGATGGCATATGTTCAACTAATATTTAGGTAGTAATTATTGTATGTCTGACAACCAATATGCATTTTTACACATTCAAACTCAAAACACAAACACATTGTTGTCAAGTCAGAATTGACCCATAACGGATTCTCTGTTGAATAAGTCACATGAGAAAATATTGCTGCAGCTGGATTTGAAACTGACAGAGAGGTATGATCTTTGGGTTAGCAAATCCATGTCACCTGTTGCTATTGTTGCTTGTTGTTGTGTGTTATTAAGTTGGAATCGATTCATATAGTTGACCCTTCTGTGGGTTTTCAGAGGCAGTAAATCACATGAAAGGAGATGATCCATCTTTCTCTCTGGAGCAGCTGTTGGATTCCAACTATGTGCCTTTGGGACTGCAGTGCAGCTTCTTTCTACTAGGCCACCAGAGATTCCAGAACTACCTATTATTACAAATTATGTAATACACAGGAGGAAACTGAGAACAAGAGAGAGTTAGGGAAAGCAAGAGAGAGTATTCCATCTGCAAAGACAGACAAATGGTAAAAAAAAGGAAACTGTCAGTGACTAGCAAACAAGAATAATAACAACAAAACCCCCAAATATTAAGCTTATTGCTGTTTTATGAATTCTGACACATACTCTATAGGACAGAGTAGAACTGACCCATGATGTAAAATAAATGGAAGAGGACAAAAAAAAATATCAAATCCACTATTGCTAAGTCAAATTATCCTACAGAACAGATTTGAACTACCCTACAGGTTTCCAAAGCTTTAAATCTTTGGGACTGGACGGTACATAACAACAACAAACATCTTTATGGAAGCAAACTCTTTAATCTTTCATGGAACAACTGGTGGATTTGAACTGATGAACTTTCAGTTAGAACTCTGACACTTAATTCACTGGGCTACTAGGGCTCCTACATAGGCTCGAAATCTGGTGAAAAAAGTGTCTGGAAGATAGGGCAGTCTAATGTTGTAATGCATATTCATCGCTAGAGCAACCATAAAGTTTGAAGTCATGAACATCCAGTTCAGTTCCAATGACCAGGGAATCTTTTGGATCTGTAAGAACATCTTGCACAAGAAAAGGAGTAATAAGTCCTTTGGGACAATAGAGGCTCTGTGCTGGGAACTGTCTCAGGCCTTGCCTGATGCACATCTTCATTTATATTTTTCTGGTTAAAATAAATGGGTTATTATAAATATAGGTAATGTTGTTGTTTTTGTGCCTTCAAGACCAAATTATAGCTGCCCTTCCCATGGGTTTTCAGAAGTTATAAATGATGTTGGAAGAGCTTGCCTATTGTTCTCTCTCAGAGAAGTTGGTGGATTTTAACCACAAGTCTTTGGGTTGGCAGCAAACTCCTTACCCATTAGGTCACCAGAGCTCTCAATAAGTGTAGGTAATAGTCTCGGTGAATTTTGTGAACCCTTATACAGATTAACAAACTCACAGCAGAAGAGCTGACAGTGTTGATTTTTGTAGACCCACCTCTAGGTAGATGGGTGAGAGGAAAGGCTTCAAATATAGTGGGTGGAGAAGGATAGGGATCCTCTAGATTGTGACCTAGAGAGAGAGAATGAGAAACATCAGCTGGTCTGAAGAGCAGAGAGTTGTACAGACTCCTGAGCCTCAGCCTGCTCCCCAGTGACCTGGCCTCAGGTGGCCTGCCACATTTTGTTCAAGCTCAGGATAGTCAGGGATGAAGTAAGATCTAACTCTGCATGGTTTTACACCTGCATGAAAATAGGTAGAGATGATGTATGGAGATGTGGAAAGCTGAGGACCAAATCTATTTCCAGTTGGTAATTGTATTCATGTTGATCTGTGCCATTAAGTTAGCACTCAAAGTGGAGTTTTTATCTTTTTTAGTGTATTTTGTAACACAGTCTCTGAAATGACAAACTTAAGCAACAGAAAATAGATGAAGAACCTTGAGGGCTCTACTGTACATCAAATAAGATGGAAAAACCAATCTGATGATAAACTGCATCTCACCTCTGGGGAGTCTATTCCAGCTCTTAGGAACCCTCTTCTGAGTTTCAAAGGCGGCTATAAGTCTTTATGAGAAGTTTCTGTTGTTGTTATGTGTTAACTTAAGGAAATCAACCCAGAGCTGGCCCTCAACATGTTTTCAGAGGTAATAAATCACACAAGAAGAGATTGGCCATTTTTCTCTGTGTGGAGCCGCTGGTGGATTGGAACCTTCCAGATAGCAGGGCAACATGCAACACAGTATGTCAAAGATGTATTGAAGTGTTTGTAGTTCTTAATTTATAATAAAAAATGTAAAACACACACATATACATAGGTATGTTGTTAAAGGCCATAGAGTCATAGGCGACTCATAGTGACCCTATGAATGAAAGACCTGGACACCTGTATAACTTTCTCCAAGTTCATAGAGTTTTCAGAGGCAAGCTATATCAGAAGCAGATGTCATTCCTGCCTCCAAGCTTGTTTTAATTGGGGAGCTCCACCAAACACTGTCCACCATGGGTAACCATTATTGCATTTGACACATTAGTGTCACGGTGTTTAGCATCCTAGCAACCACGAGTTACCTCTGTACAGTAAATGAACAGACTAGTGCTATACCACTTAGAAGAATGTTTGATCAAAACCAATTAAAACCAGGCCTGAGAGCCGCAGATTAAAATCACCCACCTTTGGCTTGGTAGTATCATTTTCTATCTACTAGGCCAATGAAACTCTACATAGTGTTTATTTCTCTTGGAGGAAATGTAAGCATTGTGGCTAAAACAGCATTGTGCTCAGTGGATAAGTTCCTAATAATAATCTTTATCTAATTAATATAAAAGTGCAATATATTAAAGTGGAACATGAGTTAGCAAAAAGAAGACCCTATAGAGAACAAAAAAAATTGCCTTTTTTTAAAAAAAAAAAAACAACAAACAAAAAACACACCAAACAACAACAGCAAGAAACAACCCAACAAAAAACCAGCCCAAAACTTTGGAGACTATTCTATTCTTTCCATCACTCAGAAAGCATCATTTTTACTGAGAGAAACTCCCATAGGGACCCTCCATTTGGTTTATAAGTATGTAAATTTTAACAGGAAGAGACTGTTCATCTTTATTCTGAGGACTGCTAACCAATAGGCCATGCACCTTTGGCAGTTTGAAACCAGCAATGACTCTTTGGGAGAAAGATGACACGTCTCTTATTAAGTTGTACAGGCTCAGAAGCCCAATGGTACTATGAATCAGAATTAACACAGCAGCAGGAAGTTATTCTCCTAGGAATAAAAGAAACATTAGAATATTGTGGTAAGCAACTGTGCTGGAAACACAAAAAAAGCTATGAGTTGGTTCCAACTTGATGGCACACAGCAATAATAACAACAACTTTGAAAGCTAAATAAAAGTTGATGCTGGGTTATGATAATTAAAGATATAATGGACTTTTGGGTTTTTTTTCTTTGAGCTCTGACATCATTGTTGACAAAAGAGTGGTTCTAAAATTTTTAGAGAATAACATAATGAAACATAACTCTTGTGGAGAAGAGGAAAATTTTGAAGAGAATTAGTCATGATTTTCATTGAGCATTTAAAAACTATACACCTCTATAGAGAATTATAGTCTGCTCTTGATGGCAAGGTATCGATTATAAAGTAGTACATATCTAAGCAATATTTTAAAACTAAAAGCAAAAGCAAAACACAAAAAAGCCTCAACTCAGAACTCATCTCCATTGAATTTCTGAGACTGTGAATCTTTTTGAAAGGAGACTGCCCATTTTCTGCAGAGCCAGTGTCAGATTCAAACTGTCAGCCTTTGGGCTAGAATAATGCAACAGGACTCCTCCGTATAGATATATTATTTTTAAAATGCTCTATAGATAAGGATGCTAAAAAGACTACCAGTTGAACTATTTGCTATGTAGTCACTTCTACTACATGGCTAGCACACACATGTGTAGATCAGAATTGTGATCTATAGGATTTTGCAAGGGGGGAAAAATCATCAGGCCTTTCTTTTGAAGTACCTCTGAGTGGATTTAAACAACCAATCTTTTGATTAAGAGTATCTAATAATCAGTGTCATTCAGGGACTTCAAATGAACGATAGTTTATTTTCATGCCAGTTGCTGTTGTTGTTAGGGGCCATCAAACTGATGATAACTCATAGTACCCTATAAACAACAGACCTGAACAGACCTTGCCTTATCCTGTGTCAGCCTCATCATCTCTAACATGCTCAAGACTATTGTTATAGTCATTAGATCAGACCATCTTGCTGAGGGTCTTTCTCTCTTTCTCTTAAGCCAGTAGGACTTCATACTTGTTTTTCAGTAAAAGAGATAGAAAATGCCAAAGTTATGTGTTTCCAAGTTCTATACATCGGCTGCATTAAAATATTCTTAATAATACCATCATGGGTCACTGTTCACTTATATTTAACTTATAAGATAGGAACAAACAGTATATTTTATTTCTTCCATATTCTTAAGAGAGTAAGAGAATATGCTCTATAATTAAAATAAAACCAAAAGGTCAACTCTTAACAACCCTAACTAGTTGAAGGGAAAATTTATTTTTTGTTTGATAATTTAATGAGTATTTGGTATTCCTTCCTAAAGCCTCTTGATTTACACGTATTTTGTTAAACTTTTCATGGGGGCTTACATGAGTAATTGCTTTGAAGAACAAAACCCCAAATTCATTGCTTTTACTAGGGTTTATTTAGACTCATAGGTACCCTACAGGCCAGAGGAGTACTGCTTCAATGAGCTTTCAAGGCTGCAGATCTTTAAAGAAGCAGACAGGTTCATTTTTCCCCTCTAAACTTCCACTTTGGTTAGCAGCCAAACACTTTACCATTGTATCACTAGGACACCAACTGAGAAATTATCAAATCTATCCTGTCCCATATTCAGTTTCTAATGATGCCCCTGGTAGTATTCCAAATTCTAGAATCCTTAGTCACTCACAGAAATTCCAGTATAACTAGATAATCAAGATTTATTCAACTGGTAACACGCCATATCTGAGGAAGCACACCTGCTTTTAGATGGATTTTCATTCATTTAACGTGAATCATCCAGTACAATTCCCATTACAACTGGTAAGGTACTGTAGGTGTTAATCTAAGTGTGAAGCAATCAATAGCCAAAAGATACTGTGTTGTTATGTGCTTTCCAGTCAAATATGACACACAGAGGCCCGATAAACAAAAGATAAACAAAAGGTCTTTATCGTATCCTGATCAATCCTCTTCATTTCCGATATACTTGAACTGCAGTCACTTGTCCATCTGTCTCTTTGAGGTTCTTTTTTGTCCTTCTCTGACCATCGACCTTTCTAAGCATGATGTCCCTTTCCAAGAACAGCCAGCCTCTCCTAACAGGAGATCAGGAAATGTATTGTAGTGGGTAAGTCAACATTAGGAACCTCTCCAAATTAATGAAGAGTAATGGTTTCAATTTGAGGATAAAGCTGTGTCTAATTCAGGCCATGTTTTTTTTTTCAGGCACTTGCATGACAATGACTAAGGATTACAGAAGAAGAATTTGGGTCTTTGTACTGTGGTGTTGGAGAAGAGTGCTGAAGATCCCATGGACTTCCAAAAGTACAGATATGTTTGGAGAACATGCAGATAGAGTCTTTTTTGGAGGGAAAGATTCTGAAGCTTCATCTCATATACTCTGGGCATGTTGCTAGGAGAGGTTATTCCTTGGAAAGGGACATCATGCTGGGGAAGATGAAGTGTGAAATTGATACAGTGACTAAGGCAGTGGGCTTAAGTATGTCAGAAATTGTGAGGATAGCAAGGATAGGCCAGTGCTCAGATCAGTTGTTTATGGTGTCTCTGCAAGTTATACTTGACTCCATGGCACCTAATAACTGCAACATGACCAAAGTATGTAATAGGACGTTTCTTCTTTCTTTCTCTCTCTCTCTCCCCTCCCTCCCTCCCTCTCTTTCTCTTCCTCCTTCATGAGGTGACCATGGGTGGTTCATGTCATTGGAGGAAATCTTCATCCTAGAAGTCTTACTGCTATTTAGTTAGGCTCAGAGTAGGGTCTATTTAGGCTCAGATTGAGTTCTAGTTAGGCTTGGAGTCAGGCTCGGTTAGGTTAGGAGTGGGCTTAGGTATACAGTGAGATTTAGTTAGGCTAAGAGGCTTAGTTAGGCTCAGAGCAGTTTTGTTAGATTAAGAGTCAGGCCTAGTTAGGCTCAGAGTAGTGCCTAGTTAGGCTCAGAGTGAGGCCTAGTTAGGCTTGGAGTCTAGGTCTAGGTTTTGTATGAACACAATTAAGTGTTCTGGGATTCCTACAAGCGACTAGATGGTACATAACAACAACAACAACAACAACAACAACAACAACAACGTTAGTCATAGTTTGTTATGATCCACACAGTTACATGCCTTTACATACTCAATAAAACACCAGTAGACATTCTTCTGATGTTTTGTGCTTTCAGTTAAGATTCATTCAATATCAGCAATCATAATATCTTTGATGTCACAGCCTCTTATAAACCAAGCTTGAACGTCCAGCAGTTCCTGTCAATGTACTGTTCTAGCTATTTTGGGATGATCTTCAGCAATATTTTGCTTGCCTGTGCTATTAATGATAGCGTTCTATAATTTCTCCATTCTATTGGATCACTTTTTAAAAAACAAATATGAATCACTTCCAGTCAATTGGCAAGCTTCCAAATTTCCTGGCACAAGAGAGTGAGCACATTCAGGGCTGCAAACGTTAATTGGAACATATCAGTTGGTATCCCATTGATTCCTGGGAACTTATTTTTTTTGTAGGTGCCTGCTGTACAGCTTGAATTTCTTCCTTCATTCATCCTTTTCCATATGCAACTTCCTGAAATGTTTGTTAACCTACTCTTTCTGGTATAATGACTGCATTCCCTCCATCTTCTTTTGATTCATCCTTGACCATTCAAGGTTTCTCTCACATCATCTCTCAGTTTTGTAACTCAATGCTTGAATTTATTTTTCAATTCTTTCAGCTTGAAAAATACCAACTGAGTGGGTTCTTCCCTTTTTATTCTCCAACTCCAACTCTTTTTACACTCCATTATAACACTTTTCTTTGTCTTCTCCACCTGCTCTTTAAAATAAGGGACTAGATGGGGGCCCCATCTCAGGGCATACTAGTTGCTAGGCCATAGCCAGGGTCATGTCTCGCACCATGATGTTTGTATGTCTGAGTGTATCTGTGGTTTGCTGTTAGAAGTACATCTATTTGTCAGATTTTTTGTATTAGAAAAGTGATTTGCATGGATGATTGAAAGATAAATGGTGCCCTTTTGGAGAAAAGCACTGAATATCTATGGACTGTCAAAAGGAGAAACATTTAGGTCTTGGAGAAAGTGTGGTCAGAATGCTCCTTGGAGAAAAAGAATGATAAAGCTTCATCTCACATACTTTGAGCATATTGTTAGGAAAAGCTATTCTTTAAAAAAGGACATCATGCTTGGAAAGGCAACTTGCAGGTAAAAGAGAGGAAGATCCTCAACCAGATGAATTGACACAGTGACTGCATCAAAGGGCTCAACTATATCAGAAATGGTGAAGATGCTACAGGATAGGACAAGGTTCAGATCCATTATTCATAGGCTCGCCATGAGTAGTACTTGACTTGATGGCACCTAACAACTACAACAACTTATTTTATAGCTTTAATTTATCATTGTTCTTTTCAGTATAGCACTTTTCATCAGTTTGCTATACTGAGCTATCTTGTCAGTTGTTGTAATGGTGGAAGCTATGATGTTTAAGTGCCAGCAGGGTCACCCATGGTACACAGGTTTCAGCAGAGCTCCCAGATTAAGAGAGAGTAGAGAGCGAGATTGGCCTTCCACTTCTGAAATAATAGGCCTTTGAAAACCCTATGAATGATAGAGAACAATTTACTAAAGTTTATCTCATTTTTTTCTGCCTGTGTTTAAAGTTACTCTGACAGTATATGAGAGGGGTAGAAATGAAAACATTTTAATGGTTTTTAAATAAGACCCCTTAGCTATCTTAAATAAATAACAAGTAATAACAAATATTGAGGACTGACAAAAAATTATCCCTTCTATCTAAAGCAAGTATCTCATTGGCTTGCTTTATATTATTTTTATGCTTTTTATTATCTCAGAAATGAAAACACAAATTACATTAAATTCAATTATACCACGAAGTATTCAAAATATGCAGCATCCACATGTCTGCTGTAGTGTTATATTAAGAGCTAGATAACTGATCAATTTGTTTTGGCTCCTATTCACACGTTTTGGCACTATAAAACATATTTGAACTTTCAGGGGAAAAATAAACATTTATTATGTACTACTTTTAGAAGAGTGCTGAATATTCCATGAACTGCCAAAAGAATAAACAAATATTCCTTGGAAAAACTGTAGCCAGAATGCTCCTTGGAGGAACAGATGGCAAAGCTTTGTCTCTCATACTTTGGACATGTTACTTAAAGACCTTATTCTTTGGAAAGAGATGCCATGCTTAGAAAATGGAGAGACAGCAAAAGAAAGGAAGACTCCAACAAGATGGATTGACACAGTGACTGTAGCATTGGGCTCAAGTATATCAGATTGTGAGGATGGCACAGGATAGGACAAGGTTTAGGTATATTGTTCACAGGGTCACAATGAATCATACTTGATTCAACGGCACCTGACAACAACAACAATAACAACGACAACAAGTACTACTACTTCTAAATGCATTCTTTCATATTTGGTAAGGACCTGTTGTGATAGAAGTTGGTCTGAGTACAAAAATATCTACTATCTACAGTCAGGGCTTTTTTTCTTTTTTACAAGTGTGGAAATCAGTTTTCATTGAGTTGTTCCAATTCATGGTAGTCCTCTGTATGCCAAAGTAGAATTGTGTTCTGCAGGATTTTCAAGAAGCTGATTTCTCAGAAGTAGATCTCCATGTCTTCCTTTCAAGGTAGACTTCAACTTCCCACCTTTTGGTTACCAATCAAGCATGTCAGCCATTTGTGTTACCCAGGGCTCCTTTTACAAAGGAACCCAAACCAGTTCAAGTTCATTACCAAGCAGTTGATTGAACCCCATAGTGATCAGCAAAACTGCCTTTTCAAGTATTCAAGGCGGCAAATATTTATGAGGTCAAATTGTCACATCTTTCTCCGTCGGTTCAAACCATCAACATTTTAGTTAACTACCACTGTGTCATAGATGTCTGTTGACACTTATATACCTTTCCCCAGATTAAAACCCTTCCAGTGATGACTTTGTGACTTAGAAGTACTTAAGAGGAGTATCAAATCAAGTATACTCCATTTTCTTAGACTCTAAGCTACTGAATTGTTCATCTTGCCAAGTGCTTCCATAAGCAACAATGACAGAACATTTCTTTATTTGAAAGATCTAACAGAATACACAGAAGTTGGGCCAAGTGATAACTCCAAAATATGATCAAGTCTCACTATACTTCTGCACTTGCTTTCCCTAATACCTTCTTCATGGCCTCTTTAACATCTTTGTTTCTCAATGTGTAGATCAATGGGTTAACACTGGGAGTCACAATTGTATAGAAGAGAGTAAGAAACTTGCCCTGATCCTGAGAATAAGTGTTCGCTGGCTGGAGGTACATATATATGATCGTACCATAAAAGAGAGAGACCACAATTAGGTGGGAGCTACAGGTGTTGAAGGCTTTCTTCCGTCCAGCTGCTGACTTGATCCTGAGCACGGCTCGTGCGATGTAACCATAAGAGATGAGGATGAGAATGAGTGGTGCCAGGATGATAAAGATTGCCAAGGCAAAAGCCAGTGCTTCAAGGGTCATGGTATCTACACAGGCCATGCCAATTAGTGCTGGCATCTCACAGAGAAAGTGTTCCACCCTCCTGTGCCCGCAGCGGGGCAGCATCAGTGTCTGGGGAGCCATGATGAGAGAATTGCCAAAGCCACTTAACCATGCTACTGAAGCTAGCTGTCCACAGAGACGTGGGTGCATGATGACAGTATAGTGCAGGGGTTTGCAGACTGCAGCATAGCGATCATAGGCCATGACAGCCAACAGAACACACTCTACCCCTCCCAGGGCTAGAACAAAGTAGAGCTGGATGGCGCAACCCAGATAGCTGATGGTCTTATCTGGACCCCAAAGGTTGTAGAGCATCTGTGGAATGGAGCCTGTGGTAAAGCACATGTCCAGGAATGAGAGATTAGCCAAAAAGAAATACATTGGTGTGTGTAGGCGGGAATCCAAGATGGAAACCAAGATGATGGTCATGTTACCAAGAAGAGTCAGCAGATAGAAAGTGAGGACAACCACAAAGAGGACGAGCTCTAGATGAGGGCGGTCAGAGAAGCCCACGAGAATGAAGCCTTCGAGAGAGGTTGTGTTGTCTTGTTCCATTACCTGTGGCCACATATTACCTGTTTGGAGAAAGACATATATTGGTAAAGAGCATAGATACAGTACTCCTCAAACCGAAGGGCTGGTAAAATAAAAGAATGGATCCTTCTGTGTAAATAGTAGATGTTTGAACCAGAATTTAATAGGTCCTTATTAAATAATTATTTGGCCTAAAAACAACAATATTTGGGGATTTTGGCAGCTCTTACCTGTGATTATTTATCAACATTTTGTGTAGTTACTTTCAAGCAGACAGGATATTTTAAAAGCCAGAGTGCTCCTTGGAGCCAAGGATTCTGAAGCTTCATCTGACATACTTTGGGCATGTTGCAAGGAAGGACTGATCATTGGAGGGGACATCATGTTTGGGAGAGTGGAGGGGTGACGAGGGAGAGGAAGACATTTGATGAGATGGATCGATTCTGTGAGTGGAGTGGTGGGAATGAGTGTATTTGAGATGGGGAGGTTGGCACAGGATAGAACAGCATTTAGGGCTCTTGTACATAGGGTTGCTATGAGTCGCAAGCTACTCGATGGCACATAACAACAACAACAACAGCAACAACTTCCATAAGCTGATAATTTTACAAGTGAAATAAAACTCACACATTACAAACGAGTTAG
The DNA here is from genome assembly GCF_000299155.1 of Elephantulus edwardii. Lineage (NCBI taxonomy): Eukaryota > Metazoa > Chordata > Mammalia > Macroscelidea > Macroscelididae > Elephantulus > Elephantulus edwardii. The sequence continues at coordinate 999,830 of NW_006400183.1, read as the reverse complement.
AATTGACTCATAGCTGACCTTCCACTGGGCTTGTTGAGGCTGTAAATTACAAAAGAGGAGATTATCCATTTTTTCCTCTTGGAGCTGCTGGAGGATTCAAACTGCCAAAGAGGCTCAGCCTTTAAGTGAGCTGCACATCGTCCTACAGACTCCATCACCAGAGTTCCCCACAAGAGGAGAGATATACCAAATTTTCTTATTTATACATAACCTGGATCAGAGAGCAAGCTTTGCTTTTCAGTGAAACCTCATTCTGAATAACATTCTGATCAATACTAGGAAATCTAGTGTTATACAAAACTTAACAGGTTACAAGTGGTGAAGCAAAATCTTAGGAAGAAAAAGACCTCATTTTTATTAATATCTATGCTTCTGAGAAGTCAAGGACCTCTCTAAAGTGCTAAGAACAGTTACTTATGCCAACTGAAAGACTAAAGTGTGTATGATCCAAGTTAGGGTATTTTCTATTGCTTCCATTGCATCTAAATATTGGACGATGAATAAAGATGACAGAAAAATCTATGGAAGGACAACATTTTTAAAAACAATGTTATGCATCTAATGATCAAGAAAGTATATATATATATGACTTAAAATTGGAAGCAAGAGTGGCATCCACTTCCTAAACAGCATGCTTCTGGAAACTCTGTGAATGTTGATAAATTATGATGGTTGTAGAAGAGTTTCAGACTTTTTGTTCATGGGGCTGCTATGAGTTGTGCTTCACTCAATGGCAATCAACGACAACAACATGAGTTATAAAGAAGTGGAAGGATAGACATCACACTCTAGAGGGAGACTGGATCAAGGATTGAGATCTTTTCTATATCCAAATTGTTTAATGTTATAAAAATAGGTGGCAAAAATATGACTGTAAAAGAATAGTCATCCATTCTAAAAACAAAAACCAAACAAGTAAACAAGAATAGTTATCCATTCTGTATTGTACAGTATGTTTCCCTATCAGCTGTCTTAGATTTCTGTATGCTTAAAAAATTTTTCAATATATTTAGAATACCTAAAATAATTAAAAAAAAACCAGTAAAAATTACAAATATTTTTGGACATGTTGCAATCTAGGCACTAATATTAACAGCGTGGCATAATTTACCTCATATAATTCTCAAGGGAGAGCCAGGAGGTCTGCAGTCTTGTTGTGATACTTCACAGATTAAGCCACTGAGATCTTGAGAGTGATGAAATAACCTGTCCCAGATTATACACAGTTGCTATGTGGAACTGCAAAGGGAACTCCAGCAATTTTGTTCCAGGGATTGATTAATCAATTATGACTCTAATTAAAGAGTTAGATAGCACTGTAAAACAGCATAGTAGACTAAATCTGTATATGATAAAATAAACCAAGCTAAACAAAAATCCCAAATTAGCTGTTTTAAAATTGAGATGACAAGTTTTGTCTTTTGATTTGTTGTGCAAAATTTAATACAAAGAATATTCTTAGTTATAAATTAAGGTTCTCCTGGCTTAGTGGGAAAGAGTTGTGCTGCCAACACAAAGACACGCGGTTCAAATCCATCAGTTGCTCTGCAAGAGAAAGATGAGCAATCTCCTCCTGTCTGAAAATCTGCTAGAGGGTCAACTATCAGTCGAATCCTATTCAATGGTATATAATGACAACAACAACAACAAATAAGGTGAGTAGTTGTACTGGTATTGAAAGCAAAGATATAGATAATATTACATTTTTATTTAGAAAAGGAGAAAATATAGTTGAAATTGGCTTACTAAAATGTGTTAATACTGGATATAGTAGGCACAGAGACTATAAGAATGAGCCTGCACTTGACATCACCTGGCCCTGTTTAGGGGTTAGTGTTGTTAGATGCCGTCAGGGCAACTATGACTCAAAATGACCTTATAAACAAACAGATCTAAACCTTGCCCTATCCTGTGCCATCTTGATCATCTCTGACATATTGGATCCCATTGTTACAGTCACTGTGCCAATTTCTCTTATTGGGGTCTTCCTCTCTCTCTGGCACTCCACCTTCACCTGCATAATATCTTTTTCTAAGGATAGCCCTTCCTGAAAATGTACTCAAAGTATGTAAGAGGACGTTTAATCATTCTTTAATGCAATTGCAATTAACAGTAACGTGACCATTCCCATGACTGTCTCATTTTCTCTTTGATTTAGGTAACTATGTATGGTTTCTGGATGCATATATGGCACATGCATACATATGAATGCTTATCAACCATCTAAAAAAAGTACAGTGTAAACTCAAATTACTTGATTTTCTTACTTCTTAAATGAACTAATGTTGTGTTGTTGTTGATTGCCTTTAAGTCAAGCACAACTCATAGCGACCCTGTGAACAAAAGGCCTGAAGTCCCTCTACAACTATTGACATTTATCAAAGTTCATAGGGTTTCCACAGGCATGTTGTTTAGGAAGTGGTTGCCACTCATGCTTCCAACTGAGTGTACCTACCCATATTTGAACCTAATAGAAAGGTTTCTAAGAACAGTTACAAGGCATTTGGTCACAAGAAACATACCCATTAACAGTTTAATTGTATTGACATAATTTATCAACATGACATTTATATAAATTTCCACTGACATGGAAAACAAGACAAATCTATACATCATCTGTGACTTTTCAATCCTTAAAAAGATAACTTAATTTTGTAAGATTAAAAATTTGAGCCAAAAAAGTCATTATTATAACATTGACAAAGAACCAGAATGGGATTTACTTCTTAGAATAACTGAAGGAATGAGATTGCAGAGTTAAGAAACGTATATACACTTTGTAGCTTAAGACCCTTATCTTGTGACAAATAGGACAGGGAGTAGATACAAAGGCATGGAAATTCAGGACACTGTGTTAAAGTTTTCTCTATGTTGAAGTGTAAAGATTCACTGTTAATATTCAACATTCACAATTAACTAAAATCTTATTATCAAGTATTCCTTCTTTTGTGTGATGGAAAATTAAGTAGTTTTATTCTTAAATTTTTCAGATTTTGTTCTTAAAACACTGTGAATTCCACTAATTTCTAATTTGATTATTTTTCTTTTGCAATTGGAGCTTCTTCAGTGAACTAGAAATGCCTTTCCAGCTTCCTCACAGAATGAATGATATTAAAACCACAATCTTTAAAGGATATGTAAGCCTATATTAACCATACAGACTTTTAGACTTACATGTGTGATCAAATTAATAATTTATGATTCTGCCATGATAGGTTCTGAAATAAACAGTTGATTGATTAGTGTACGGACCTACATCATACGCTACACAGGATCTTTAACTCACCAAGAGAAACTGCAGTCTCAGAAATGTCACATCCATAATCCCTTTTCTTGTCAGGACTTCACCAAGAAGTCTGAGTAGAATGGCCAAAGTGAACACAAGGAAAGAAGAAAGATGACATTTATGCAGTCTATGAGAAAAGAAAGAAGATGAAAAAGGGAAATGACAGAAAAAAGCCTAATCCAGATGGATGAAAAGTGAATGGTGTTGCACACACAATAGTTATGCAGTTTGAGGACCTCTAGTGTCCACACACTCTACATTCCAGCTCCAGATGTGGAGCCAGATAAGGAGCAACATGAGGGAAAGTAGGAGTATCACTGACATGCACTCAGCACAGGGAACACTTTAAAATCAAGAGGTTCATGTTTGAAAAGGAAGAACTTCTTATGGTTTTCAGAGTAAATGTATGACTGGATACTAATTTTTATGACTCACCCTATGGAGTAAGAACTTCAAAAATTCCCTTTCCTAATTATCTCTAACAAGAGCTTGGAAAGTGTATGGCCCCAGAGGAAATATCAGAAATAGTACTGTTCCCAAAAGTACACATTTTCACACAAGAGAAGGATTGCAGAGAGCACCAAATCTCCCTCACTGGGTCTGTTTTTACCACTAAGACCAGAAGTTATTAAAAAAAGTTGGCTGTTGTTCTTGTTAGGTGTCATCAAGTCACTTCTGAGTCATAGCACCTTATATACCACAGAACAAAACATTGCCCAGTCCTACACCTTCCTCATACTTGTTGCTGTGTTTGAGCCCATTGTAGCCATTGTGTAACATTGAGGGTCTTCTTCTTTTTCAGTGACTCTTCTTTACCAAAACTGTTCAATTTGTCTACAGGGGCTGATCAGTCTTAATAATACATTCAAAACATGTGAGATGAAGTCTCACTATCTTTCCAAGACACATTCTGACTTTTCCTCTAAGACAGATTTATTTGTTCAGGAAGTAAATTATATATTCAATATTTTTCCCCCAACACAGCCATTCAAATGTGTTAACTCTTTTGGATCTTCCTTAATCATTGTCTAACTTGCACATGAGACAACTGAAAAGCACACATTAGTCCTCAGAGTTGCATCCTTGCTTTTTAACACTTTAGAAGACGTCTTTTGCAGATTTGTCCACTGCAAAGGTGTCATTTGCTTTCTCATTGCTCTTTTCATAGATATAGATGGAGATTCAAGTAAAGTGAAATTCTTGACAATTTCAATTTTATCATGACATTTACTAATCCAATGTGAAGACTAATGTAATAATCATGGAAAGTGGTCACCTCATACCCAGAAATACAGTATTTGTGTGTGCCTCTATTACTCTATTACTGAATGAGATCAAAACTCTGTACCACTTGTTTAGTGTATGCAGCCCAAAGCAGTGCTATGTTGCAAGGAGGGACCAGTCTTTGGAGAAGGACATCATGCTTGGAAGGGTGGGGACAGCACAGGAGAGGAAGGCCCTCAATGAGATGGATTGATTCAGTGACTGGGGTAATGGGAGTAGGTGTGTCAGAGATGGTGAGATTGGCACAGGATAGGGCAGAGTTTAGGGCTGTTGGACATAGGGTTGCTTGTTATGTGCGATGGGCACATAACAACAACAACATATTGTTTACTTACTATTAATTTTCTGTGCAGTTGTGAGGTCTATAAGAATAAAGCTTGGCCAGAATATTTTCTATTTAATGCATATACATTTAGAAATGAGGGTAAATAAAAGAAGAAAAACATTCATTTTGACATTTAAATTCAATCCCACCAACCATCCTTGAGTCAATTCTGATTCAGAAATATTCCACTGTTTCTGAAGCTGTAAATATTTATAGGAAGAGTCTGTCTCCTTTTTCTCCCTCACAGTTGCTGGCAGATTTGAACCATTGACCTTTCAGTTAGCAGCTTACTACAAAATATTAGATAAAATTTAATGTCAGTTTAGTATAAAATCACTGAAATTATCTTAAAATAACTATTGCAGACACATTACTTCAGCTAATCAAGTAAGTTAATAGGTTTGGGTTTAAATAAATATGATAAGGAGCATTACACATAATTGTTTCCACATCATTTTACTGTTATGGTCATAAAGTAAATAATATGTAGAAATTACTATCTCAAATGCATAGCTTCTATATTTAAATCTTAACCACTTCAAAGGGAGATGTGTTTCACATTTCTTCTTTAGAGTCAGAAATTTTAATTTATTCACATGAAATACTACATATAAAATGTTTTGCTTATTTTATATGTACCTTAATTTTTGCTTTGTTTTGTTTTTTTTCCTTGTTGTGTACCATCGAATCAGATCTAACTGACACAGAAGATTGCCCCTCCTTTCTCCAGCGGAGCATCTGGTGGATTTGAACTGTGTGCTTTTGGGATTGCAGCACAGCTTCTTGCCACTAGGTCACAAGAACTCCCTATGTACCTTACTTTTTATGATCTTCATTATTAACAATAGCGTGTGACCTACTAACATCAGGGTCCATTTCCAGCTGCTTTTTTTTAGTTGTTCTTATTGTTATGTGCCATTAAGTCATTTGCAACTCATAGTGACTCTATGTACAACACCTCTAAACCCTGCTCTATTTTGCGCCAACCTTACTGTCTCTGACACACCTACCCCCATTACTCCAGTCACTGAGTCAATCCATCTCATCCAGAGTCTCCCTTTCTTGCGCTGTCCTTCCATCCTCCCAAGTATGATGTCCTTCTCCAAGGACTGATCCCTCCTTGGAAATGGCAAAAGTATGTCAGATGGAGCTTCAGAATCCTTGCCTCCAAGGAACAGCCTGATTTTACCCTCTCTCTCTAGGATGAACCTGTTTGTTCTTCTAGAAAATATCTAGTCATTCCCATGCTAAATGCTAAAGTTAAAATGTAAACATTATTATGATACTACCATCTTTATTGATTTATGTGTAAATCATATACAATGATTTTTTCCTATTGATAGAGATATTGCAATAAATAGTTGAGCAGTCAAACTAACTAATCCTTGTCTTGTATTCCAACAAACTTCTTGGCAGTGTCAGATGAGGCTTTTCCTATGAGAGTTGCTTCAGGTATTAATTTGTGATACCATCTTTCAGCTATTTTTTTTCGTGGAAACTAGTAAGAAGTATCTTGAGAATTTTTTGTTCTCAATAACTTCCTACCTGAAATAATGAGACCCTTGAGACAGGTCCTCATGGGACAATTAACTAAATAAAAGGTAGGGAGTTTCTAGCCAAAGAAGAAAATTTAGTAGCAACTTTTAAATTACTCTTGTTTTCCTCATATCACTTTTGTCTCCTTTACTCCCATTAAGCCCATCACTATGCCTAATATATTACAAATACATTTAAAATCTCTTATCTAAAATGTGTAACTGAGGGAACTGTGGTTGTTGTAGAAAATTGTTTTTCTTGATGGGTTATTATAGGTTAGGTGCCATGAAGTTGGTTCTGACTCACATTATTGTTTGTTATGTATTGACCTGTATCCACCCAAAACATATGCTGTAAATCCTGTTAATAAAATCCCATTCGAGAATAGGTTGTCTTCATTGTGTTAATGAGGCAAGATTAGTGTCCAGTGTGTCTTGAAATATAAGAGATCAAACAAGCAAGTGAGGGAAGTAGAGAAGAGATATAGTTGCCAAGCTAATAAAGAAACAGAAGCTAGAAAGACGAAGACCTTCCTTCACAGGCTACAGAGAGAATAAGTATTCTCCTAGAAATGGCATTCTGAATTCAGATTTTTATCCTCCTAAACTGTGAGATCCTACCACTCACAGATGACATTGCACTTTAGTATAGATCTTGAAATAGTCTTTTTGACTATGAACATAACACCCTTCTTTCTCAATTTTTCATTCCTGACACAGCAGATCATGTGATTGTCTGATTTATAGTAGCCAATGTCAATCCATTTCAGCTCACTAAAGCCTAGTATGTTGAGCAAATCATTAGAGAAGTTGGACTTTATGAAGAGGAATGGGATATTATGATTGGAGGAAGACTCATCAACAACCTGCGTTATGCAGATGACACAATCTTGCTTGCTGAAAAGTGAAGAGGACTTGAAGAGCTTCTTATAGAAGATCTAAGACTACATGTTTCAATATGAATTACATCTCAACATTAAGATGACAAAATTCTTCACCATTGATTGGGCCAATAGGGCAAGATCATGATAGAGACAAGATTGAAATTGCCAATGAATTAATCTTACTTGGATCCAAAATCAACACACTTGGTACTAGCAGCAAAGAAATCAAAAAGTGTATTGCACTGGGAAAGTGCGCTACTGAAGACCTCTTTAAAATAATAAGGCGCAAAGATGCCAGTTAAAAACTAAGATGCACCTGATTCAGGCCATGGTCTTTTCAATCACTTGCAAGGCGTCTGTAAACTGGACAATGAACAATATCCATGACTGAAGAAAAAGTAAAGCCTTTGAGTTGTGGTCTTAAAGAAGAGTGCTAAATACTCCATGGACTGCAAAAAGAATGAACAGATAAATCTCAGAGAAAGAGCAGCCAGAGTGCTTCTTGGAGGCAGAGATGGTAAAACTTCATCTCACACACTTTGGACATTGTTAGGAAGCACAATTGCTTGGAAGGGGACATCATGCTTGGAAGGGGTGAAGGGTCAGTAAAGGAGAGGAAGACCCTCAACCAGATGGATTGACACAGTGACTGCAACAATGGCCTCAAGTATGTCAGAGATGAGGACGGCACAGGATAGGACGGAGTTGAGATCTGTTGTTCATAGGGTTGCTATGAGTTGTACTTGACTTAATGGCATAGAACAACAACAGCAACAATAACAGTGAGGAAATAATTTTATTGTGTTGAATTTACCGACTTGTGATATTTGTTATTGTAGCACTAGGTAATCAAGACACAGTTTGTACCAAAGAGTGGAGTGCTGCTCTAACAAAAACCTACAAAGTGGAATTGATTTTGGAATTGAGTAATGGGTGAGGTTGGAAGAGCTTTAAGAAAAATTCGAGCTCTGTTGGCTTAGTAGTAAGAAGTTGTCCTGTCAATCCAAAGGTATGTGGTTCAAATTCACTAGCTGTTTTGTGGGAGAAAGATGGGCAATCTCCTCCCATGGAATTTCCTGCCTCTAAAAGCCCACTGGAGGGTCAGCTATGAGTCAGACGGAATGCTATATAACAACAACGTAACATAGTAAATAGGGTGCTCTGGTGACCTAGTGGGAAAAGAGTTGTAATACCAACCTAAAAGTTGTTGTAAGTTTGTTCTGAGTACAGCTGTCCTATCCTGTGCCATCCTCACAATCGCTTACACATTCAAGGACATTGCCACGGTCACAATTGCCATCGTCAGCCCACCTGGTTGATGGTCTTTTTCTCTTTCGCCACCCCTCCACCTTCCCAAGCATGATGTTCCTCCTCAAGGATCAAATCCACCAGCTAGCTGCTCCATGGGAGAGAGATGGTTAATCTCCTCTCTTGTGATTTATAGCCTCTGAAAACATGATGGAGGGTCAGTTATGAGTCAATTTCAACTTGATGGCATAGTAAATATAATAAAAGCTAGATTGCCTTGAAGAAAGCATTGGTAGAATCAGGATCATAAAACAAAAAGGTTAATAAAGGCTCAGAAGGAAGTTGAGAAGAACCACTGAGAGTCTTTATAAATTTAGGGAATAATTATTTTAGAGAATATACATGACACCAGCAGCAGAAAGTCACTAGGAATGTGGATGAAAGGAAATACCTTTTATAATGGCAAGGAACTTGTCTGAATAATGTTCAAATGTTTGTTGGAAGGGAAAACTTGTAAGTGATGAACTTGGATATTTGGCGGATATTTCCAAGCAAGATCTTAAAGGGTATGTCACTTATACAAAAATATAACAGGAAGAAGATAACCTAAAACTGAATTGTGCAAAATGAAAACAAAATTTAAGATTTAGAAAATTCTATTGTAAAAATTAAGGACACATATCTAAGAGTGTTCACCAAGAATATGACTATGCATAAAGAGATTGAACCTGTGACTGTAGCAGAACTGTTGTTGTTGTATATTGTTGAATCAGAACTGAATTATAACTGACCCTCCAGCAGGTGGGTTGACTATACAGCAGTTTATTCTCACAAGAGGATATTGCCCATCTTTTTCTGGTGGAGCCGCTGGTAGATTCAAACCATATATCTTTGGGATAGTCATCCAGCACCTTACCACTATGCCACTAGAGCACCCTGTAGAACTACTGTAGCAGAAATTCATCAGTTTAGACTGAAGGGGATGAGAAACAATAAATTGGAATTCTACAGCCAGGAAAAAGACCAACAGGAGTAGAGTCATTGTCCTCCAATAAAAGAAAAGTTTTAGAGAAGCTTGGTGATCACCAGAATTGTTGGAAGGAGCACTGGGAGCAGGGTTGTCTTTGTTTCAAAGGCTACAGTCTCAATCTCCTAGGTCTCAAAGAGTGGGGTCAAAAATCTCTTGGATTTCAAAGTCAAATTTCTCTCAGTTTGGCTTTCCTGGAAGCTCTTATACAGTGGCTCCACTCTAGAAGTTGGTTTCTCACATTTTGGTGGGGGTCAAGTAAGGAAAGTTTTGGGTTGTGTTTTATTTGTGATATTGGCTTTTTCCCTCCACAAGTGGGTGTCAGCTGGACTTTCACCCCTTTTGGCCAACAAAGACCCAAGGGTGGAGGCCTGCTGAAGAGTGTTGACCTTCCTATGGGTTTTCAGAGGCAGTTAATTGCGTTGGAAGAGATTGTTCATCTTTCTCTCTCACAGCAGTTGATGGATTTGAACCACATGCCTTTTGATAGGCAGAACAACTCCTTACCAGTGTATCAATAGAATCAATTATAGATTAGGAAATGGCACAGTATAGCGCAAGGTTCAGATATGTTGTTAATAAGATAGTTATAAATCATAGTTGACTTGATGGCACATAACAAAAACCACAGCTGACTCTGAAAAAGTATTTTCTGCACTGTGGCTCATAGCAAATAACGGATAACATTGTGAATGATGAGAATTCTGGAACATTTAATTATGCTCATGAAGAACTTGTACATAGACCAAGAAGCAGTCATTAGAAAAAGAAAGGGATACCACATGGTTTCGAATTAGAGTTTTAATCTCTCATTGTATTTATTCACTCTATATCTTGAACATACAATTCAAGAAACTGGTTTATCTGAAGAACATGACATCAAGGTTGGAGGAAGACTTATTAACAATCTGTGATAAAGAGAGTACATAACTTTGCTTGCTGAAAAGGAAGAAGACCTGAAACACATACTGATGAAGATTAAAGATTAAAGATTAAAATTTTCAACATGAAATACATTTAAACATAAAGAAAACAATATCTTCACAACTGGACCAACAAACAGTATCTTTATAAATGGATAAAAGATTAACGTTATCAAGGTTTTCATTTTACTTCAATCTACAATCAACACCCTGAAGGAGACTTCTGAAGCACTTACTGAAGAAGATCAAAGACTACAGCCTTAAGTATGGATTGTTGTTAATTCTTGGTGTTAAGATGGATTGCATCTTAACATCAAGAGCACAAAAATCCTTACCACCAGACCAATAGGCAATATTATGATAAGTGGAGAAAAGATTGAAGTTGTCAATGATTTCCTTTTGTTTGGATTCACAATCAACACCCATGGTAGCAACAGTTAAGAAAGTAAGACATGTTGTATTAGGAAAAGCTGCAATCAAGCTCTCAAAAGTTCCAAAGAGTAAGAATATCACTTTAAAGACCAAAATTTTCCTGACCTAAAGCATGATATTTTCAATTGCTTCCTATGCATTTAAAAGTAAATCAGTGAATAAGGAAGACTGAAGAAAAATTGATGTCTTTGAATTGTGGTGTTGGAGAAGAATATTGAATATCTCATTGTTGTTGTTGTTAGGTGCCATTGAGTCAAGTACAACTCATAGGGACTCTATAAGCAGCTGACCTGAACCCTGCACTATTGTGTCATCCTCATAATCTCTGACACATTAGAGCTCATTGCTGAAGTCACCCTGTCTGACCATCTCATGGGGGGGTTGTCTTCCTCTCCTTTGCTGACCCTCCATCTTTCTAAGCATGATGTGTCTTTCAAGGAATAGCCTTGCCTAGCTACCTGTCCAAAGTATGAGAGATGAAGCTTCACCATCTTTACCTCCAAGGAGGACTTTGGCTGCACTTTTCCCAAGACTTAACTATTTGCTATTTTTGCAGTCCATGGATATTTAGCACTCTTCTCCAGCGTTATAACTCAAAGATATAAATTCTTCTCTGTCATCTTTATTCATTGTACAGCTCTGTGATTGAGTCAGGTGCACTTTAGTCTTCAAATTGACATCATTTCTTTTCAGCATTTTGGAAAAGTCCCTAATAGCTGAATTGTCCAAGTCATATGTCTCCTGATTTTCTGACTGCTGGTACCAAGGGTGTTGATTGTTGATCCGAAATAGATGAAATCATTGAAAGCTCTAATAATGTTGACTATTGGTCCTGTGGTGAGGATCATTTTAAAGACTCCTAAAAAAAACCCCTCCACAACCTACCAAAATCCCAAATACACCTGTCTTGGAGAAAGTGCAAGCAAGGTTCTCCTAAAAGGGAAGGATGGTGGAACTTCATCTCATATACTTTGGGTATATTGTTAGGAGTGACTGGTCCTTGGAAAGAGACTTCATGCTAGGAAAGGTGGAAGTCCAATGAAAGACAGGAAGACCTCCCATGAGATGGATTGACGTAGTGACCACAACAATGGGCTTGAGTGTGGCAGGAATTGTGAAATTGAAGTGTTTGGAAATTGTAGCCATAGTGCAAGATAGGACAAAATTTTGATCCACTATTCATAGTGTAACTGTGAGTTTTATTTAACTCAAAAGCACTTAACAATAACAATAACACAAGCAATGTCTATGGAAGCAGCAGCCAAGATATAGAAGAAACCATCTTTAGTTGGATTTTTTTTTAATATGGTGTGAGATGTGGATCTTATTTTAATGTTTTGCAAATGGATATCCAGTTTTTCCAGCACTGTTTGTAAAGAGGGTGTCTTTTCCAACACTTGGTGAATTTCATCTGTCTAAGGTCAACTGTCCTCAAGCAATAAAGGCTGAAGAGGATGTGGAGGGATAGAAACTTTCATGCACTTTTGGTGGAATGGTAAAATGGTTCAACCATTTTGGAAGGCTGTTTGCTGTTTCCTCACAAAGCTGAACGTAGAAATTCCATGTGATTCAGCAATTCCACTGCTAGGAATATACCCTGAGAAAATTAGAACCGAGGCAAAAACTGACATTTGTACACCAGTGTTCACAAAAGCGTTATTCACAACCATAAGAACATGGAAACAGCCCAAATATCCAACTACAATCAAATGGATTGAGGAATTTTGGTACTTTCTCCTTATTGGAATACTATGCAGTATTTAGAAGAAAAAATTCTGAAAATTGCTATATAACTTGGGAGAGTCTGGAGAGCATTATGCTGAATGAACTAAGACAGTCTCATAAGGATAAATACTGCATAAGATCATTATTATAAAAATAGAAGGATAACTAGTAAAGTCTGTATGGGTATCAAAGAGGGGAAGAGGTGGGAATAGAGGGCGTGAAGTTGGTCAGGGGGAAAATCACAGGGTTGCAAAGGGAGAAGAGGGTGGTAAAAAAATGGGAAAGATTGAGTGGGGACCTGAAAAAATGGGGTAATGATGGGCATTAATTCAATGGAGATTAATTTTATAAAACACAATGTATGGAAATGATTGTATGAAACACAATGTGAATGAAGGAGTATGAAATACAATGCAAATGACTTTTGTTTGCAAACTAATATAAAGTAAAAACAAACAAAAAAAAAACAAAGATAAGCTGTCCTTTGGTGAATGGATTAATTTCTAGATTCTCAATTCCATCCCATTTGTCTATGTATCTGCTGCTGTAAGCAAGCTATTCCCTCCCCCCCCCCCAGCAAGTTCAGTTCTTTATTAATGAAGCCCAAGCATTCAAAGGCCATCATTAATGCTCATTTCCATGATTTTCAGTGTTGGATCTTTCACATCATGATTATTGTCACCTGTGTCCTTGGAGAATGGACAGCCTGGGGGAGGGGTGGGCTGGGACAAGCCACTGCTGTTAAAGTCTCATCCTTTTCAGTTTCACTGTCACCTTCGATGACTTCCACAGAGAGTTCCTGGCTTATGATCTCTGGGACGTGCAGAGCCATGTCCCATGAAGGTTCAAGGCTTGCTTCATCATGCACCTGCTGGATTACAACTTCTCCACATTGGTGTTTCGTTTTAGAGACGGGCATGAAGAAATCATTCGGTGAAGACCACGTTTCCTTCTCATCCTTCTGTGCCAACATTAACATGCCCAAAGCCTTCTGATATTCTCAACGTTCTTGTTGAATTGTTAGTTCATGTGCATGTTTAAATTCATTCTGTTTTCCTTTCTCAGTCTTTTCAAAATCACAAAAAGATAATTTGTCAACATCAGAGTTTTCCTCGGATAAGAAGCCCAAGTTCACCTTTAGGACATGTAGCAGGTGGTGCATTTTCCCCTCCTCCAAACGATGTTTGTTTTCGTTTTTTTGTCTCTCAAAGAGTCGTTCTAAAAACCTGTGTGAGAATAAACTAAGTTTCAAAATTTCATCTGTTATATCTTCAACGAAACTCAGGTACGACAGTTCCTCATCATCAGAGTGACTTTTTGTCCTTGACAAGCTTCGCAGAGAAAACTGGGATAATGTCCTTGACGAGGAATTCTGAAGAATGCTGTCTTCAGTCTCATCCCACGCTGTGCTACTCCTGTGTGACAGTGAAGGTGTGACCTTTTCTTTGGTACCAGGTGTTAAACATCTCACTGTCTGCTTTGTGTTAATATCTGAATCTGTCAAATTCTCAGTTTCTGCTTTTTCTGCTTTCTGACAATCAGGCCCCAACAACAACCAAGGGACCCCGGCTGTCCCCACAGCAGCTGCTGAAGGATCATCGATAATGGATGGCAGCCGGAGAGGACACTTGAGCACCAAAAGTAATGCTTTTTGCACCGACTCCTCCTCTCTCAGTCTAAGCACACTCGAACTGGTGAAGAATCACATGATGGCTCATTATAATAAAATCCTTTCAGCCAAAGCGGCAATAGATTGCTCAGTTCCATTAAGTATGAGTAGCAGCATCAAATACGCAGACCAACAGCGAAGAGAGAAACTAAAAAAGGAGTTAGCACGATGTGAAAAGGAGTTCAGATTAGCTAGAATGACAATGCAGGCCAATTCCAAAATGAAGTTCAAGTCATTATTAAACAGTCTACTAAAGCCTTCAGGAGAACCAGAAAAAGCTGACATGATAGAAGAATTAAATGAATTCCCGTCCTTTACAAGGTAATCAGGACTCTCTTCAGAGAGATTCTTCCTTGGTCCACCTAAATCCAACAAAGCCTTCATGAATGGTACTGCAAAGATCTCCAGTTCCTCCCTGTCTAGTATAGCTTCCCGGGCCAGAAGAGCCAGCACCAAAGCAAGCTATTTTGACTACAGTGACTGTGCAATAGGTTTGGAGATGAGGGAATGTAAGTTCACCTAGTTTTTCTTCTTCAGTAGTATTTTACTTATCTGGGAGCTTTTCCTTTTCCATATATATGAAGTTAGTGATTACTTTTTCTATCTCTTTGAAGAGAGATATTGGGATCTGAATTGAAATGTTGCTGTTATCTGTAGACTGTTTTTGGTAATGACATTTTCATTGTGTTAAGTCTTGCAATCCATGAACACAGTATATTCTTACATTTATATAGATCTTCCGTTGTTTCTTGTAGAAGTACATTGCAGTTTTTCTTTGAATAAATCTTTTGCATCTTTGATTAGATTCAGTCCTAAATATTTCATGCTTTGGGTGACTATTATAATGGCATTGCTTGCTTTGTTTTTCAGAGTGGTCTTTGTTACTGTAGAAGAATCTGAATGACATTTGTATATCTGGTTGCTTGATCTTGTACTCTTCTACTTTGCTAAATTTGTCAATTAGGTGTAGTAATTTTCTTGCTGAGTCTTTGGGGTTTTATATAAAAAATATATATAATTAT